>NC_074696.1:32500465-32779434 GCF_029448725.1 Salvelinus fontinalis | reverse complement strand
CCACAACTGCAGCCGCTACCACAACAGCATCAGCCACCACAACTGCAATAACCACTACTACAGCCCCTCTCACCACAACTGCAACCGCAACTACGACATCCACCACCACAACAACTGCAGCCGCGAACACAACAGCATCTGCCAACACATCAACGCCATTTACCACTTCGACAACGCCCACTGGCACGACAACTGCAGCCGCCACCACCACCACAAATGCTCCCACCACTACTAAAATCCCTCTTACCACAACTGTAGCCGCAACAACGTCAGCCACTGCCACCACAACTGCAGCTGACAGCACAACTACAGCCGCCACCACAACAGTCCCAGTCACCACAACTGCAGCCCACACTACAACAGCCAATGCCACCACAACTGCAGCTGGTACTACAACAGCAGTTGCCACTACAACTTCCCCTGTAACCACAACTGTAGCCCACACTACAACAGCCACTGCCACCACAACTGCAGCTGACACCACAACTGAAGCCGCCACCACAACAGTCCCAGCCACCACAACTGCAGCCCACACTACAACAGCCAATGCCGCCACAACTGCAGCTGGTACTACAACAGCAGTTGCCACTACAACTTCCCCTGTAACCACAACTGCAGCCCACACCACAACAGCCGCTACCACCACAACTGCAGCTGACACCACAACAGTCCCAGCCACCACAACTGCAGCCGCTACCACAACAGCATCAGCCACCACAACTGCAATAACCACTACTACAGCCCCTCTCACCACAACTGCAACCGCAACTACGACATCCACCGCCACAACAACTGCAGCCGCGAACACAACAGCATCTGCCAACACATCAACTACATTTACCACTTCGACAACTCCCACTGGCACGACAACTGCAGCCGCCACCACCACCACAAATGCTCCCACCACTACTAAAATTCCTCTTACCACAACTGTAGCCGCAACAACGTCAGCCACTGCCACCACAACTGCAGCTGACAGCACAACTACAGCCGCCACCACAACAGTCCCAGTCACGACAACTGCAGCCCACACTACAACAGCCAATGCCACCACAACTGCAGGTGGTACTACAACAGCAGTTGCCACTACAACTTCCCCTGTAACCACAACTGTAGCCCACACTACAACAGCCACTGCCACCACAACTGCAGCTGCCACCACAACTGAAGCCGCCACCACAACAGTCCCAGCCACCACAACTGCAGCCCACACTACAACAGCCAATGCCACCACAACTGCAGCTGGTACTACAACAGCAGTTGCCACTACAACTTCCCCTGTAACCACAACTGTAGCCCACACTACAACAGCCAATGCCACCACAACTGCAGCTGGTACTACAACAGCAGTTGCCACTACAACTTCCCCTGTAACCACAACTGCAGCCCACACCACAACAGCCGCTAACACCACAACTGCAGCTGACACCACAACAGTCCCAGCCACTACAACTGCAGCCGCTACCACAACAGCATCAGCCACCACAACTGCAATAACCACTACTACAGCCCCTCTCACCACAACTGCAACCGCAACTACGACATCCACCGCCACAACAACTGCAGCCGCGACCACAACAGCATCTGCCAACACATCAACTCCATTTACCACTTCGACAACTCCCACTGGCACGACAACTGCAGCCGCCACCACCACCACAAATGCTCCCACCACTACTAAAATCCCTCTTACCACAACTGTAGCCGCAACAACGTCAGCCACTGCCACCACAACTGCAGCTGACAGCACAACTACAGCCGCCATAACAACAGTCCCAGTAACCACAACTGCAGCCCACACTACAACAGCCAATGCCACCACAACTGCAGCTGGTACTACAACAGCAGTTGCCACTACAACTTCCCCTGTAACCACAACTGTAGCCCACACTACAACAGCCACTGCCACCACAACTGCAGCTGACACCACAACTGAAGCCGCCACCACAACAGTCCCAGCCACCACAACTGCAGCCCACACTACAACAGCCAATGCCACCACAACTGCAGCTGGTACTACAACAGCAGTTGCCACTACAACTTCCCCTGTAACCACAACTGTAGCCCACACTACAACAGCCAATGCCACCACAACTGCAGCTGGTACTACAACAGCAGTTGCCACTACAACTTCCCCTGTAACCACAACTGTAGCCCACACTACAACAGCCATTGCCACCACAACTGCAGCTGACACCACAACTGAAGCCGCCACCACAACAGTCCCAGCCACCACAACTATAATCACCAATACAACAGCTAATGCCAGCACAACTGTTACCACCACTACTACAGCCCCTGTCACCACAACTGTAGCCGCAACTACGTCAGCCACTGCCACCACAACTGCAGCTGACAGCACAACTACAGACGCCACGACAACAGTCCCAGTCACCACAACTGCAGCCCACACTACAACAGCCAATGCCACCACAACTGCAGCTGGTACTACAACAGCAGTTGCCACTACAACTTCCCCTGTAACCACAACTGTAGCCCACACTACAACAGCCACTGCCACCACAACTGCAGCTGACACCACAACTGAAGCCGCCACCACAACAGTCCCAGCCACCACAACTGCAGCCCACACTACAACAGCCAATGCCACCACAACTGCAGCTGGTACTACAACAGCAGTTGCCACTACAACTTCCCGTGTAACCGCAACTGTAGCCCACACTACAACAGCCAATGCCACCACAACTGCAGCTGGTACTACAACAGCAGTTGCCACTACAACTTCCCCTGTAACCACAACTGCAGCCCACACCACAACAGCCGCTACCACCACAACTGCAGCTGACACCACAACAGTCCCAGCCACCACAACTGCAGCCGCTACCACAACAGCATCAGCCACCACAACTGCAATAACCACTACTACAGCCCCTCTCACCACAACTGCAACCGCAACTACGACATCCACCGCCACAACAACTGCAGCCGCGAACACAACAGCATCTGCCAACACATCAACTCCATTTACCACTTCGACAACTCCCACTGGCACGACAACTGCAGCCGCCACCACCACCACAAATGCTCCCACCACTACTAAAATCCCTCTTACCACAACTGTAGCCGCAACAACGTCAGCCACTGCCACCACAACTGCAGCTGACAGCACAACTACAGCCGCCACCACAACAGTCCCAGTCACCACAACTGCAGCCCACACTACAACAGCCAATGCCATCACAACTGCAGGTGGTACTACAACAGCAGTTGCCACTACAACTTCCCCTGTAACCACAAGTGTAGCCCACACTACAACAGCCACTGCCACCACAACTGCTGCTGACACCACAACTGAAGCCGCCACCACAGCAGTCCAAGCCACCACAACTGCAGCCCACACTACAACAGCCAATGCCACCACAACTGCAGCTGGTACTACAACAGCAGTTGCCACTACAACTTCCCCTGTAACCACAACTGTAGCCCACACTACAACAGCCAATGCCACCACAACTGCAGCTGGTACTACAACAGCAGTTGCCACTACAACTTCCCCTGTAACCACAACTGCAGCCCACACCACAACAGCCGCTACCACCACAACTGCAGCTGACACCACAACAGTCCCAGCCACCACAACTGCAGCCGCTACCACAACAGCATCAGCCACCACAACTGCAATAACCACTACTACAGCCCCTCTCACCACAACTGCAACCGCAACTACGACATCCACCCCCACAACAACTGCAGCCGCGACCACAACAGCATCTACCAACACATCAACTCGATTTACCACTTCGACAACTCCCACTGGCACGACAACTGCAGCCGCCACCACCACCACAAATGCTCCCACCACTACTAAAATCCCTCTTACCACAACTGTAGCCGCAACAACGTCAGCCACTGCCACCACAACTGCAGCTGACAGCACAACTACAGCCGCCACCACAACAGTCCCAGTCACCACAACTGCAGCCCACACTACAACAGCCAATGCCACCACAACTGCAGCTGGTACTACAACAGCAGTTGCCACTACAACTTCCCCTGTAACCACAACTGTAGCCCACACTACAACAGCCACTGCCACCACAACTGCAGCTGACACCACAACTGAAGCCGCCACCACAACAGTCCCAGCCACCACAACTGCAGCCCACACTACAACAGCCAATGCCACCACAACTGCAGCTGGTACTACAACAGCAGTTGCCACTACAACGTCCCCTGTAACCACAACTGTAGCCCACACTACAACAGCCAATGCCACCACAACTGCAGCTGGTACTACAACAGCAGTTGCCACTACAACTTCCCCTGTAACCACAACTGTAGCCCACACTACAACAGCCATTGCCACCACAACTGCAGCTGACACCACAACTGAAGCCGCCACCACAACAGTCCCAGCCACCACAACTATAATCACCAATACAACAGCTAATGCCAGCACAACTGTTACCACCACTACTACAGCCCCTGTCACCACAACTGTAGCCGCAACTACGTCAGCCACTGCCACCACAACTGCAGCTGACAGCACAACTACAGACGCCACGACAACAGTCCCAGTCACCACAACTGCAGCCCACACTACAACAGCCAATGCCACCACAACTGCAGCTGGTACTACAACAGCAGTTGCCACTACAACTTCCCCTGTAACCACAACTGTAGCCCACACTACAACAGCCACTGCCACCACAACTGCAGCTGACACCACAACTGAAGCCGCCACCACAACAGTCCCAGCCACCACAACTGCAGCCCACACTACAACAGCCAATGCCACCACAACTGCAGCTGGTACTACAACAGCAGTTGCCACTACAACTTCCCGTGTAACCGCAACTGTAGCCCACACTACAACAGCCAATGCCACCACAACTGCAGCTGGTACTACAACAGCAGTTGCCACTACAACTTCCCCTGTAACCACAACTGCAGCCCACACCACAACAGCCGCTACCACCACAACTGCAGCTGACACCACAACAGTCCCAGCCACCACAACTGCAGCCGCTACCACAACAGCATCAGCCACCACAACTGCAATAACCACTACTACAGCCCCTCTCACCACAACTGCAACCGCAACTACGACATCCACCGCCACAACAACTGCAGCCGCGAACACAACAGCATCTGCCAACACATCAACTACATTTACCACTTCGACAACTCCCACTGGCACGACAACTGCAGCCGCCACCACCACCACAAATGCTCCCACCACTACTAAAATCCCTCTTACCACAACTGTAGCCGCAACAACGTCAGCCACTGCCACCACAACTGCAGCTGACAGCACAACTACAGCCGCCACCACAACAGTCCCAGTCACCACAACTGCAGCCCACACTACAACAGCCAATGCCATCACAACTGCAGGTGGTACTACAACAGCAGTTGCCACTACAACTTCCCCTGTAACCACAAGTGTAGCCCACACTACAACAGCCACTGCCACCACAACTGCTGCTGACACCACAACTGAAGCCGCCACCACAGCAGTCCCAGCCACCACAACTGCAGCCCACACTACAACAGCCAATGCCACCACAACTGCAGCTGGTACTACAACAGCAGTTGCCACTACAACTTCCCCTGTAACCACAACTGTAGCCCACACTACAACAGCCAATGCCACCACAACTGCAGCTGGTACTACAACAGCAGTTGCCACTACAACTTCCCCTGTAACCACAACTGCAGCCCACACCACAACAGCCGCTAACACCACAACTGCAGCTGACACCACAACAGTCCCAGCCACCACAACTGCAGCCGCTACCACAACAGCATCAGCCACCACAACTGCAATAACCACTACTACAGCCCCTCTCACCACAACTGCAACCGCAACTACGACATCCACCCCCACAACAACTGCAGCCGCGACCACAACAGCATCTACCAACACATCAACTCCATTTACCACTTCGACAACTCCCACTGGCACGACAACTGCAGCCGCCACCACCAACACAAATGCTCCCACCACTACTAAAATCCCTCTTACCACAACTGTAGCCGCAACAACGTCAGCCACTGCCACCACAACTGCAGCTGACAGCACAACTACAGCCGCCACCACAACAGTCCCAGTCACCACAACTGCAGCCCACACTACAACAGCCAATGCCATCACAACTGCAGGTGGTACTACAACAGCAGTTGCCACTACAACTTCCCCTGTAACCACAAGTGTAGCCCACACTACAACAGCCACTGCCACCACAACTGCTGCTGACACCACAACTGAAGCCGCCACCACAGCAGTCCCAGCCACCACAACTGCAGCCCACACTACAACAGCCAATGCCACCACAACTGCAGCTGGTACTACAACAGCAGTTGCCACTACAACTTCCCCTGTAACCACAACTGTAGCCCACACTACAACAGCCAATGCCACCACAACTGCAGCTGGTACTACAACAGCAGTTGCCACTACAACTTCCCCTGTAACCACAACTGCAGCCCACACCACAACAGCCGCTAACACCACAACTGCAGCTGACACCACAACAGTCCCAGCCACCACAACTGCAGCCGCTACCACAACAGCATCAGCCACCACAACTGCAATAACCACTACTACAGCCCCTCTCACCACAACTGCAACCGCAACTACGACATCCACCCCCACAACAACTGCAGCCGCGACCACAACAGCATCTACCAACACATCAACTCCATTTACCACTTCGACAACTCCCACTGGCACGACAACTGCAGCCGCCACCACCACCACAAATGCTCCCACCACTACTAAAATCCCTCTTACCACAACTGTAGCCGCAACAACGTCAGCCACTGCCACCACAACTGCAGCTGACAGCACAACTACAGCCGCCACCACAACAGTCCCAGTCACCACAACTGCAGCCCACACTACAACAGCCAATGCCACCACAACTGCAGCTGGTACTACAACAGCAGTTGCCACTACAACTTCCCCTGTAACCACAACTGTAGCCCACACTACAACAGCCACTGCCACCACAACTGCAGCTGACACCACAACTGAAGCCGCCACCACAACAGTCCCAGCCACCACAACTGCAGCCCACACTACAACAGCCAATGCCACCACAACTGCAGCTGGTACTACAACAGCAGTTGCCACTACAACGTCCCCTGTAACCACAACTGTAGCCCACACTACAACAGCCAATGCCACCACAACTGCAGCTGGTACTACAACAGCAGTTGCCACTACAACTTCCCCTGTAACCACAACTGTAGCCCACACTACAACAGCCATTGCCACCACAACTGCAGCTGACACCACAACTGAAGCCGCCACCACAACAGTCCCAGCCACCACAACTATAATCACCAATACAACAGCTAATGCCAGCACAACTGTTACCACCACTACTACAGCCCCTGTCACCACAACTGTAGCCGCAACTACGTCAGCCACTGCCACCACAACTGCAGCTGACAGCACAACTACAGACGCCACGACAACAGTCCCAGTCACCACAACTGCAGCCCACACTACAACAGCCAATGCCACCACAACTGCAGCTGGTACTACAACAGCAGTTGCCACTACAACTTCCCCTGTAACCACAACTGTAGCCCACACTACAACAGCCACTGCCACCACAACTGCAGCTGACACCACAACTGAAGCCGCCACCACAACAGTCCCAGCCACCACAACTGCAGCCCACACTACAACAGCCAATGCCACCACAACTGCAGCTGGTACTACAACAGCAGTTGCCACTACAACTTCCCGTGTAACCGCAACTGTAGCCCACACTACAACAGCCAATGCCACCACAACTGCAGCTGGTACTACAACAGCAGTTGCCACTACAACTTCCCCTGTAACCACAACTGCAGCCCACACCACAACAGCCGCTACCACCACAACTGCAGCTGACACCACAACAGTCCCAGCCACCACAACTGCAGCCGCTACCACAACAGCATCAGCCACCACAACTGCAATAACCACTACTACAGCCCCTCTCACCACAACTGCAACCGCAACTACGACATCCACCGCCACAACAACTGCAGCCGCGAACACAACAGCATCTGCCAACACATCAACTACATTTACCACTTCGACAACTCCCACTGGCACGACAACTGCAGCCGCCACCACCACCACAAATGCTCCCACCACTACTAAAATCCCTCTTACCACAACTGTAGCCGCAACAACGTCAGCCACTGCCACCACAACTGCAGCTGACAGCACAACTACAGCCGCCACCACAACAGTCCCAGTCACCACAACTGCAGCCCACACTACAACAGCCAATGCCATCACAACTGCAGGTGGTACTACAACAGCAGTTGCCACTACAACTTCCCCTGTAACCACAAGTGTAGCCCACACTACAACAGCCACTGCCACCACAACTGCTGCTGACACCACAACTGAAGCCGCCACCACAGCAGTCCCAGCCACCACAACTGCAGCCCACACTACAACAGCCAATGCCACCACAACTGCAGCTGGTACTACAACAGCAGTTGCCACTACAACTTCCCCTGTAACCACAACTGTAGCCCACACTACAACAGCCAATGCCACCACAACTGCAGCTGGTACTACAACAGCAGTTGCCACTACAACTTCCCCTGTAACCACAACTGCAGCCCACACCACAACAGCCGCTAACACCACAACTGCAGCTGACACCACAACAGTCCCAGCCACCACAACTGCAGCCGCTACCACAACAGCATCAGCCACCACAACTGCAATAACCACTACTACAGCCCCTCTCACCACAACTGCAACCGCAACTACGACATCCACCCCCACAACAACTGCAGCCGCGACCACAACAGCATCTACCAACACATCAACTCCATTTACCACTTCGACAACTCCCACTGGCACGACAACTGCAGCCGCCACCACCACCACAAATGCTCCCACCACTACTAAAATCCCTCTTACCACAACTGTAGCCGCAACAACGTCAGCCACTGCCACCACAACTGCAGCTGACAGCACAACTACAGCCGCCACCACAACAGTCCCAGTCACCACAACTGCAGCCCACACTACAACAGCCAATGCCACCACAACTGCAGCTGGTACTACAACAGCAGTTGCCACTACAACTTCCCCTGTAACCACAACTGTAGCCCACACTACAACAGCCACTGCCACCACAACTGCAGCTGACACCACAACTGAAGCCGCCACCACAACAGTCCCAGCCACCACAACTGCAGCCCACACTACAAAAGCCAATGCCACCACAACTGCAGCTGGTACTACAATAGCAGTTGCCACTACAACGTCCCCTGTAACCACAACTGTAGCCCACACTACAACAGCCAATGCCACCACAACTGCAGCTGGTACTACAACAGCAGTTGCCACTACAACTTCCCCTGTAACCACAACTGTAGCCCACACTACAACAGCCATTGCCACCACAACTGCAGCTGACACCACAACTGAAGCCGCCACCACAACAGTCCCAGCCACCACAACTATAATCACCAATACAACAGCTAATGCCAGCACAACTGCTACCACCACTACTACAGCCCCTGTCACCACAACTGTAGCCGCAACTACGTCAGCCACTGCCACCACAACTGCAGCTGACAGCACAACTACAGACGCCACGACAACAGTCCCAGTCACCACAACTGCAGCCCACACTACAACAGCCAATGCAACCACAACAGCAGCTGGTACTACAACAGCAGTTGTCACTACAACTTCCCCTGTAACCACAACTGTAGCCCACACTACAACAGCCACTGCCACCACAACTGCAGCTGACACCACAACTGAAGCCGCCACCACAACAGTCCCAGCCACCACAACTGCAGCCCACACTACAACAGCCAATGCCACCACAACTGCAGCTGGTACTACAACAGCAGTTGCCACTACAACTTCCCCTGTAACCGCAACTGTAGCCCACACTACAACAGCCAATGCCACCACAACTGCAGCTGGTACTACAACAGCAGTTGCCACTACAACTTCCCCTGTAACCACAACTGTAGCCCACACTACAACAGCCACTGCCACCACAACTGCAGCTGACACCACAACTGAAGCCGCCACCACAACAGTCCCAGCCACCACAACTGCAGCCCACACTACAACAGCCAATGCCACCACAACTGCAGCTGGTACTACAACAGCAGTTGCCACTACAACGTCCCCTGTAACCACAACTGTAGCCCACACTACAACAGCCAATGCCACCACAACTGCAGCTGGTACTACAACAGCAGTTGCCACTACAACTTCCCCTGTAACCACAACTGTAGCCCACACTACAACAGCCATTGCCACCACAACTGCAGCTGACACCACAACTGAAGCCGCCACCACAACAGTCCCAGCCACCACAACTATAATCACCAATACAACAGCTAATGCCAGCACAACTGTTACCACCACTACTACAGCCCCTGTCACCACAACTGTAGCCGCAACTACGTCAGCCACTGCCACCACAACTGCAGCTGACAGCACAACTACAGACGCCACGACAACAGTCCCAGTCACCACAACTGCAGCCCACACTACAACAGCCAATGCCACCACAACTGCAGCTGGTACTACAACAGCAGTTGCCACTACAACTTCCCCTGTAACCACAACTGTAGCCCACACTACAACAGCCACTGCCACCACAACTGCAGCTGACACCACAACTGAAGCCGCCACCACAACAGTCCCAGCCACCACAACTGCAGCCCACACTACAACAGCCAATGCCACCACAACTGCAGCTGGTACTACAACAGCAGTTGCCACTACAACTTCCCGTGTAACCGCAACTGTAGCCCACACTACAACAGCCAATGCCACCACAACTGCAGCTGGTACTACAACAGCAGTTGCCACTACAACTTCCCCTGTAACCACAACTGCAGCCCACACCACAACAGCCGCTACCACCACAACTGCAGCTGACACCACAACAGTCCCAGCCACCACAACTGCAGCCGCTACCACAACAGCATCAGCCACCACAACTGCAATAACCACTACTACAGCCCCTCTCACCACAACTGCAACCGCAACTACGACATCCACCGCCACAACAACTGCAGCCGCGAACACAACAGCATCTGCCAACACATCAACTACATTTACCACTTCGACAACTCCCACTGGCACGACAACTGCAGCCGCCACCACCACCACAAATGCTCCCACCACTACTAAAATCCCTCTTACCACAACTGTAGCCGCAACAACGTCAGCCACTGCCACCACAACTGCAGCTGACAGCACAACTACAGCCGCCACCACAACAGTCCCAGTCACCACAACTGCAGCCCACACTACAACAGCCAATGCCATCACAACTGCAGGTGGTACTACAACAGCAGTTGCCACTACAACTTCCCCTGTAACCACAAGTGTAGCCCACACTACAACAGCCACTGCCACCACAACTGCTGCTGACACCACAACTGAAGCCGCCACCACAGCAGTCCCAGCCACCACAACTGCAGCCCACACTACAACAGCCAATGCCACCACAACTGCAGCTGGTACTACAACAGCAGTTGCCACTACAACTTCCCCTGTAACCACAACTGTAGCCCACACTACAACAGCCAATGCCACCACAACTGCAGCTGGTACTACAACAGCAGTTGCCACTACAACTTCCCCTGTAACCACAACTGCAGCCCACACCACAACAGCCGCTAACACCACAACTGCAGCTGACACCACAACAGTCCCAGCCACCACAACTGCAGCCGCTACCACAACAGCATCAGCCACCACAACTGCAATAACCACTACTACAGCCCCTCTCACCACAACTGCAACCGCAACTACGACATCCACCCCCACAACAACTGCAGCCGCGACCACAACAGCATCTACCAACACATCAACTCCATTTACCACTTCGACAACTCCCACTGGCACGACAACTGCAGCCGCCACCACCACCACAAATGCTCCCACCACTACTAAAATCCCTCTTACCACAACTGTAGCCGCAACAACGTCAGCCACTGCCACCACAACTGCAGCTGACAGCACAACTACAGCCGCCACCACAACAGTCCCAGTCACCACAACTGCAGCCCACACTACAACAGCCAATGCCACCACAACTGCAGCTGGTACTACAACAGCAGTTGCCACTACAACTTCCCCTGTAACCACAACTGTAGCCCACACTACAACAGCCACTGCCACCACAACTGCAGCTGACACCACAACTGAAGCCGCCACCACAACAGTCCCAGCCACCACAACTGCAGCCCACACTACAAAAGCCAATGCCACCACAACTGCAGCTGGTACTACAATAGCAGTTGCCACTACAACGTCCCCTGTAACCACAACTGTAGCCCACACTACAACAGCCAATGCCACCACAACTGCAGCTGGTACTACAACAGCAGTTGCCACTACAACTTCCCCTGTAACCACAACTGTAGCCCACACTACAACAGCCATTGCCACCACAACTGCAGCTGACACCACAACTGAAGCCGCCACCACAACAGTCCCAGCCACCACAACTATAATCACCAATACAACAGCTAATGCCAGCACAACTGCTACCACCACTACTACAGCCCCTGTCACCACAACTGTAGCCGCAACTACGTCAGCCACTGCCACCACAACTGCAGCTGACAGCACAACTACAGACGCCACGACAACAGTCCCAGTCACCACAACTGCAGCCCACACTACAACAGCCAATGCAACCACAACAGCAGCTGGTACTACAACAGCAGTTGTCACTACAACTTCCCCTGTAACCACAACTGTAGCCCACACTACAACAGCCACTGCCACCACAACTGCAGCTGACACCACAACTGAAGCCGCCACCACAACAGTCCCAGCCACCACAACTGCAGCCCACACTACAACAGCCAATGCCACCACAACTGCAGCTGGTACTACAACAGCAGTTGCCACTACAACTTCCCCTGTAACCGCAACTGTAGCCCACACTACAACAGCCAATGCCACCACAACTGCAGCTGGTACTACAACAGCAGTTGCCACTACAACTTCCCCTGTAACCACAACTGCAGTCCACACCACAACAGCCGCTACCACCACAACTGCAGCTGACACCACAACAGTCCCAGCCACCACAACTGCAGCCGCTACCACAACAGCATCAGCCACCACAACTGCAATAACCACTACTACAGCCCCTCTCACCACAACTGCAACCGCAACTACGACATCCACCGCCACAACAACTGCAGGCGCGAACACAACAGCATCTGCCAACACATCAACTACATTTACCACTTCGACAACTCCCACTGGCACGACAACTGCAGCCGCCACCACCACCACAAATGCTCCCACCACTACTAAAATCCCTCTTACCACAACTGTAGCCGCAACAACGTCAGCCACTGCCACCACAACTGCAGCTGACAGCACAACTACAGCCGCCACCACAACAGTCCCAGTCACCACAACTGCAGCCCACACTACAACAGCCAATGCCATCACAACTGCAGGTGGTACTACAACAGCAGTTGCCACTACAACTTCCCCTGTAACCACAAGTGTAGCCCACACTACAACAGCCACTGCCACCACAACTGCAGCTGACACCACAACTGAAGCCGCCACCACAACAGTCCCAGCCACCACAACTGCAGCCCACACTACAACAGCCAATGCCACCACAACTGCAGCTGGTACTACAACAGCAGTTGCCACTACAACTTCCCCTGTAACCACAACTGTAGCCCACACTACAACAGCCAATGCCACCACAACTGCAGCTGGTACTACAACAGCAGTTGCCACTACAACTTCCCCTGTAACCACAACTGCAGCCCACATCACAACAGCCGCTAACACCACAACTGCAGCTGACACCACAACAGTCCCAGCCACCACAACTGCAGCCGCTACCACAACAGCATCAGCCACAACAACTGCAATAACCACTACTACAGCCCCTCTCACCACAACTGCAACCGCAACTACGACATCCACCCCCACAACAACTGCAGCCGCGACCACAACAGCATCTACCAACACATCAACTCCATTTACCACTTCGACAACTCCCACTGGCATGACAACTGCAGCCGCCACCACCACCACAAATGCTCCCACCACTACTAAAATCCCTCTTACCACAACTGTAGCCGCAACAACGTCAGCCACTGCCACCACAACTGCAGCTGACAGCACAACTACAGCCGCCACCACAACAGTCCCAGTCACCACAACTGCAGCCCACACTACAACAGCCAATGCCATCACAACTGCAGGTGGTACTACAACAGCAGTTGCCACTACAACTTCCACTGTAACCACAAGTGTAGCCCACACTACAACAGCCACTGCCACCACAACTGCAGCTGACACCACAACTGAAGCCGCCACCACAACAGTCCCAGCCACCACAACTGCAGCCCACACTACAACAGCCAATGCCACCACAACTGCAGCTGGTACTACAACAGCAGTTGCCACTACAACTTCCCCTGTAACCACAACTGTAGCCCACTCTACAACAGCCAATGCCACCACAACTGCAGCTGGTACTACAACAGCAGTTGCCACTACAACTTCCCCTGTAACCACAACTGCAGCCCACACCACAACAGCCGCTAACACCACAACTGCAGCTGACACCACAACAGTCCCAGCCACCACAACTGCAGCCGCTACCACAACAGCATCAGCCACCACAACTGCAATAACCACTACTACAGCCCCTCTCACCACAACTGCAACCGCAACTACGACATCCACCCCCACAACAACTGCAGCCGCGACCACAACAGCATCTACCAACACATCAACTCCATTTACCACTTCGACAACTCCCACTGGCACGACAACTGCAGCCGCCACCACCACCACAAATGCTCCCACCACTACTAAAATCCCTCTTACCACAACTGTAGCCGCAACAACGTCAGCCACTGCCACCACAACTGCAGCTGACAGCACAACTACAGCCGCCACCACAACAGTCCCAGTCACCACAACTGCAGCCCACACTACAACAGCCAATGCCACCACAACTGCAGCTGGTACTACAACAGCAGTTGCCACTACAACTTCCCCTGTAACCACAACTGTAGCCCACACTACAACAGCCACTGCCACCACAACTGCAGCTGACACCACAACTGAAGCCGCCACCACAACAGTCCCAGCCACCACAACTGCAGCCCACACTACAACAGCCAATGCCACCACAACTGCAGCTGGTACTACAACAGCAGTTGCCACTACAACTTCCCCTGTAACCACAACTGTAGCCCACACTACAACAGCCAATGCCACCACAACTGCAGCTGGTACTACAACAGCAGTTGCCACTACAACTTCCCCTGTAACCACAACTGTAGCCCACACTACAACAGCCATTGCCACCACAACTGCAGCTGACACCACAACTGAAGCCGCCACCACAACAGTCCCAGCCACCAGAACTATAATCACCAATACAACAGCTAATGCCAGCACAACTGCTACCACCACTACTACAGCCCCTGTCACCACAACTGTAGCCGCAACTACGTCAGCCACTGCCACCACAACTGCAGCTGACAGCACAACTACAGACGCCACGACAACAGTCCCAGTCACCACAACTGCAGCCCACACTACAACAGCCAATGCCACCACAACAGCAGCTGGTACTACAACAGCAGTTGCCACTACAACTTCCCCTGTAACCACAACTGTAGCCCACACTACAACAGCCACTGCCACCACAACTGCAGCTGACACCACAACTGAAGCCGCCACCACAACAGTCCCAGCCACCACAACTGCAGCCCACACTACAACAGCCAATGCCACCACAACTGCAGCTGGTACTACAACAGCAGTTGCCACTACAACTTCCCCTGTAACCACAACTGTAGCCCACACTACAACAGCCAATGCCACCACAACTGCAGCTGGTACTACAACAGCAGTTGCCACTACAACTTCCCCTGTAACCACAACTGCAGTCCACACCACAACAGCCGCTACCACCACAACTGCAGCTGACACCACAACAGTCCCAGCCACCACAACTGCAGCCGCTACCACAACAGCATCAGCCACCACAACTGCAATAACCACTACTACAGCCCCTCTCACCACAACTGCAACCGCAACTACGACATCCACCGCCACAACAATTGCAGCCGCGAACACAACAGCATCTGCCAACACATCAACTACATTTACCACTTCGACAACTCCCACTGGCACGACAACTGCAGCCGCCACCACCACCACAAATGCTCCCACCACTACTAAAATCCCTCTTACCACAACTGTAGCCGCAACAACGTCAGCCACTGCCACCACAACTGCAGCTGACAGCACAACTACAGCCGCCACCACAACAGTCCCAGTCACCACAACTGCAGCCCACACTACAACAGCCAATGCCATCACAACTGCAGGTGGTACTACAACAGCAGTTGCCACTACAACTTCCCCTGTAACCACAAGTGTAGCCCACACTACAACAGCCACTGCCACCACAACTGCAGCTGACACCACAACTGAAGCCGCCACCACAACAGTCCCAGCCACCACAACTGCAGCCCACACTACAACAGCCAATGCCACCACAACTGCAGCTGGTACTACAACAGCAGTTGCCACTACAACTTCCCCTGTAACCACAACTGCAGTCCACACCACAACAGCCGCTACCACCACAACTGCAGCTGACACCACAACAGTCCCAGCCACCACAACTGCAGCCGCTACCACAACAGCATCAGCCACCACAACTGCAATAACCACTACTACAGCCCCTCTCACCACAACTGCAACCGCAACTACGACATCCACCGCCACAACAACTGCAGCCGCGACCACAACAGCATCTGCCAACACATCAACTCCATTTACCACTTCGACAACTCCCACTGGCACGACAACTGCAGCCGCCACCACCACCACAAATGCTCCCACCACTACTAAAATCCCTCTTACCACAACTGTAGCCGCAACAACGTCAGCCACTGCCACCACAACTGCAGCTGACAGCACAACTACAGCCGCCACCACAACAGTCCCAGTCACCACAACTGCAGCCCACACTACAACAGCCAATGCCACCACAACTGCAGCCCACACTACAACAGCAGTTGCCACTACAACTTCCCCTGTAACCACAACTGTAGCCCACACTACAACAGCCACTGCCACCACAACTGCAGCTGACACCACAACTGAAGCCGCCACCACAACAGTCCCAGCCACCACAACTGCAGCCCACACTACAACAGCCAATGCCACCACAACTGCAGCTGGTACTACAACAGCAGTTGCCACTACAACTTCCCCTGTAACCACAACTGTAGCCCACACTACAACAGCCAATGCCACCACAACTGCAGCTGGTACTACAACAGCAGTTGCCACTACAACTTCCCCTGTAACCACAACTGTAGCCCACACTACAACAGCCATTGCCACCACAACTGCAGCTGACACCACAACTGAAGCCGCCACCACAACAGTCCCAGCCACCACAACTATAATCACCAATACAACAGCTAATGCCAGCACAACTGCTACCACCACTACTACAGCCCCTGTCACCACAACTGTAGCCGCAACTACGTCAGCCACTGCCACCACAACTGCAGCTGACAGCACAACTACAGACGCCACGACAACAGTCCCAGTCACCACAACTGCAGCCCACACTACAACAGCCAATGCCACCACAACAGCAGCTGGTACTACAACAGCAGTTGCCACTATAACTTCCCCTGTAACCACAACTGTAGCCCACACTACAACAGCCACTGCCACCACAACTGCAGCTGACACCACAACTGAAGCCGCCACCACAACAGTCCCAGCCACCACAACTGCAGCCCACACTACAACAGCCAATGCCACCACAACTGCAGCTGGTACTACAACAGCAGTTGCCACTACAACTTCCCCTGTAACCACAACTGTAGCCCACACTACAACAGCCAATGCCACCACAACTGCAGCTGGTACTACAACAGCAGTTGCCACTACAACTTCCCCTGTAACCACAACTGCAGTCCACACCACAACAGCCGCTACCACCACAACTGCAGCTGACACCACAACAGTCCCAGCCACCACAACTGCAGCCGCTACCACAACAGCATCAGCCACCACAACTGCAATAACCACTACTACAGCCCCTCTCACCACAACTGCAACCGCAACTACGACATCCACCGCCACAACAACTGCAGCCGCGACCACAACAGCATCTGCCAACACATCAACTCCATTTACCACTTCGACAACTCCCACTGGCACGACAACTGCAGCCGCCACCACCACCACAAATGCTCCCACCACTACTAAAATCCCTCTTACCACAACTGTAGCCGCAACAACGTCAGCCACTGCCACCACAACTGCAGCTGACAGCACAACTACAGCCGCCACCACAACTTCCCCTGTAACCACAACTGTAGCCCACACTACAACAGCCAATGCCACCACAACTGCAGCTGGTACTACAACAGCAGTTGCCACTACAACTTCCCCTGTAACCACAACTGTAGCCCACACTACAACAGTCATTGCCACCACAACTGCAGCTGACACGACAACTGAAGCCGCCACCAAAACAGTCCCAGCCACCACAACTATAATCACCAATACAACAGCCAATGCCAGCACAACTGCTACCACCACTACTACAGCCCCTCTCACCACAACTGTAGCCGCAACTACGTCAGCCACTGCCACCACAACTGCAGCTGACAGCACAACTACAGCCGCCACCACAACAGTCCCAGTCACCACAACTGCAGCCCACACTACAACAGCCAATGCCACCACAACTGCAGCTGGTACTACAACAGCAGTTGCCACTACATCTTCCCCTGTAACCACAACTGCAGCCCACACCACAACAGCCGCTACCACCACAACTGCAGCTGACACCACAACAGTCCCAGCCACCACAACTGCAGCCGCTACCACAACAGCATCAGCCACCACAACTGCAATAACCACTACTACAGCCCCT
Source organism: Salvelinus fontinalis (assembly GCF_029448725.1). Lineage (NCBI taxonomy): Eukaryota > Metazoa > Chordata > Actinopteri > Salmoniformes > Salmonidae > Salvelinus > Salvelinus fontinalis. Next base: position 32,760,484 of record NC_074696.1, on the reverse strand, counting down.
CTCACCACAACTGCAACCGCAACTACGACATCCACCGCCACAACAACTGCAGCCGCGACCACAACAGCATCTGCCAACACATCAACTCCATTTACCACTTCTACAACTCCCACTGGCACGACAACTGCAGCCGCCACCACCACCACAAATGCTCCCACCACTACTAAAATCCCTCTTACCACAACTGTAGCCGCAACAATGTCAGCCACTGCCACCACAACTGCAGCTGACAGCACAACTACAGCCGCCACCACAACAGTCCCAGTCACCACAACTGCAGCCCACACTACAACAGCCAATACCACCACAACTGCAGCTGGTACTACAACAGCAGTTGCCACTACAACTTCCCCTGTAACCACAACTGTAGCCCACACTACAACAGCCACTGCCACCACAACTGCAGCTGACACCACAACTGAAGCCGCCACCACAACAGTCCCAGCCACCACAACTGCAGCCCACACTACAACAGCCAATGCCACCACAACTGCAGCTGGTACTACAAAAGCAGTTGCCACTACAACTTCCCCTGTAACCACAACTGTAGCCCACACTACAACATCCAATGCCACCACAACTGCAGCTGGTACTACAACAGCAGTTGCCACTACAACTTCCCCTGTAACCACAACTGTAGCCAACACTACAACAGCCATTGCCACCACAACTGCAGCTGACACCACAACTGAAGCCGCCACCACAACAGTCCCAGCCACCACAACTATAATCACCAATACAACAGCCAATGCCAGCACAACTGCTACCACCACTACTACAGCCCCTGTCACCACAACTGTAGCCGCAACTACGTCAGCCACTGCCACCACAACTGCAGCTGACAGCACAACTACAGACGCCACGACATCAGTCCCAGTCACCACAACTGCAGCCCACACTACAACAGCCAATGCCACCACAACAGAAGCTGGTACTACAACAGCAGTTTCCACAACAACTTCCCCTGTAACCACAACTGCAGCCCACACTACAACAGCCACTGCCAACACAACTGCAGCTGACACCACAACTGAAGCCGCCACCACAACAGTCCCAGCCACCACAACTGCAGCCCACACTACAACAGCCAATGCCACCACAACTGCAGCTGGTACTACAACAGCAGCTGCCACTACAACTTCCCCTGTAACCACAACTATAGCCCACACTACAACAGCCAATGCCACCACAACTGCAGCTGGTACTACAACAGCAGTTGCCACTACAACTTCCCCTGTAACCACAACTGTAGCCCACACTACAACAGTCATTGCCACCACAACTGCAGCTGACACGACAACTGAAGCCGCCACCAAAACAGTCCCAGCCACCACAACTATAATCACCAATACAACAGCCAATGCCAGCACAACTGCTACCACCACTACTACAGCCCCTCTCACCACAACTGTAGCCGCAACTACGTCAGCCACTGCCACCACAACTGCAGCTGACAGCACAACTACAGCCGCCACCACAACAGTCCCAGTCACCACAACTGCAGCCCACACTACAACAGCCAATGCCACCACAACTGCAGCTGGTACTACAACAGCAGTTGCCACTACATCTTCCCCTGTAACCACAACTGCAGCCCACACCACAACAGCCGCTACCACCACAACTGCAGCTGACACCACAACAGTCCCAGCCACCACAACTGCAGCCGCTACCACAACAGCATCAGCCACCACAACTGCAATAACCACTACTACAGCCCCTCTCACCACAACTGCAACCGCAACTACGACATCCACCGCCACAACAACTGCAGCCGCGACCACAACAGCATCTGCCAACACATCAACTCCATTTACCACTTCTACAACTCCCACTGGCACGACAACTGCAGCCGCCACCACCACCACAAATGCTCCCACCACTACTAAAATCCCTCTTACCACAACTGTAGCCGCAACAATGTCAGCCACTGCCACCACAACTGCAGCTGACAGCACAACTACAGCCGCCACCACAACAGTCCCAGTCACCACAACTGCAGCCCACACTACAACAGCCAATACCACCACAACTGCAGCTGGTACTACAACAGCAGTTGCCACTACAACTTCCCCTGTAACCACAACTGTAGCCCACACTACAACAGCCACTGCCACCACAACTGCAGCTGACACCACAACTGAAGCCGCCACCACAACAGTCCCAGCCACCACAACTGCAGCCCACACTACAACAGCCAATGCCACCACAACTGCAGCTGGTACTACAAAAGCAGTTGCCACTACAACTTCCCCTGTAACCACAACTGTAGCCCACACTACAACATCCAATGCCACCACAACTGCAGCTGGTACTACAACAGCAGTTGCCACTACAACTTCCCCTGTAACCACAACTGTAGCCAACACTACAACAGCCATTGCCACCACAACTGCAGCTGACACCACAACTGAAGCCGCCACCACAACAGTCCCAGCCACCACAACTATAATCACCAATACAACAGCCAATGCCAGCACAACTGCTACCACCACTACTACAGCCCCTGTCACCACAACTGTAGCCGCAACTACGTCAGCCACTGCCACCACAACTGCAGCTGACAGCACAACTACAGACGCCACGACATCAGTCCCAGTCACCACAACTGCAGCCCACACTACAACAGCCAATGCCACCACAACAGAAGCTGGTACTACAACAGCAGTTTCCACAACAACTTCCCCTGTAACCACAACTGCAGCCCACACTACAACAGCCACTGCCAACACAACTGCAGCTGACACCACAACTGAAGCCGCCACCACAACAGTCCCAGCCACCACAACTGCAGCCCACACTACAACAGCCAATGCCACCACAACTGCAGCTGGTACTACAACAGCAGCTGCCACTACAACTTCCCCTGTAACCACAACTATAGCCCACACTACAACAGCCAATGCCACCACAACTGCAGCTGGTACTACAACAGCAGTTGCCACTACAACTTCCCCTGTAATCACAACTGCAGTCCACACCACAACAGCCGCTACCACCACAACTGCAGCTGACACCACAACAGTCCCAGCCACCACAACTGCAGCCGCTACCACAACAGCATCAGCCACCACAACTGCAATAACCACTACTACAGCCCCTCTCACCACAACTGCAACCGCAACAACGACATCCACCGCCACAACAACTGCAGCCGCGACCACAACAGCATCTGCCAACACATCAACTCCATTTACCACTTCGACAACTCCCACTGGCACGACAACTGCAGCCGCCACCACCACCACAAATGCTCCCACCACTACTAAAATCCCTCTTACCACAACTGTAGCCGCAACAACGTCAGCCACTGCCACCACAACTGCAGCTGACAGCACAACTACAGCCGACAGCACAACTACAGCCGCCACCACAACAGTCCCAGTCACCACAACTGCAGCCCACACTACAACAGCCAATGCCACCACAACTGCAGCTGGTACTACAACAGCAGTTGCCACTACAACTTCCCCTGTAACCACAACTGTAGCCCACACTACAACAGCCAATGCCACCACAACTGCAGCTGGTACTACAACAGCAGTTGCCACTACAACTTCCCCTGTAACCACAACTGTAGCCCACACTACAACAGCCAATGCCACCACAACTGCAGCTGGTACTACAACAGCAGTTGCCACTACAACTTCCCCTGTAACCACAACTGCAGCCCACACTACAACAGCCACTGCCACCACAACTGCAGCTGACACCACAACTGAAGCCGCCACCACAACAGTCCCAGCCACCACAACTGCAGCCCACACTACAACAGCCAATGCCACCACAACTGCAGCTGGTACTACAACAGCAGCTGCCACTACAACTTCCCCTGTAACCACAACTATAGCCCACACTACAACAGCCAATGCCACCACAACTGCAGCTGGTACTACAACAGCAGTTGCCACTCCAACTTCCCCTGTAATCACAACTGCAGTCCACACCACAACAGCCGCTACCACCACAACTGCAGCTGACACCACAACAGTCCCAGCCACCACAACTGCAGCCGCTACCACAACAGCATCAGCCACCACAACTGCAATAACCACTACTACAGCCCCTCTCACCACAACTGCAACCGCAACTACGACATCCACCGCCACAACAACTGCAGCCGCGACCACAACAGCATCTGCCAACACATCAACTCCATTTACCACTTCGACAACTCCCACTGGCACGACAACTGCAGCCGCCACCACCACCACAAATGCTCCCACCACTACTAAAATCCCTCTTACCACAACTGTAGCCGCAACAACGTCAGCCACTGCCACCACAACTGCAGCTGACAGCACAACTACAGCCGACAGCACAACTACAGCCGCCACCACAACAGTCCCAGTCACCACAACTGCAGCCCACACTACAACAGCCAATGCCACCACAACTGCAGCTGGTACTACAACAGCAGTTGCCACTACAACTTCCCCTGTAACCACAACTGTAGCCCACACTACAACAGCCAATGCCACCACAACTGCAGCTGGTACTACAACAGCAGTTGCCACTACAACTTCCCCTGTAACCACAACTGTAGCCCACACTACAACAGCCAATGCCACCACAACTGCAGCTGGTACTACAACAGCAGTTGCCACTACAACTTCCCCTGTAACCACAACTGCAGTCCACACCACAACAGCCGCTACAACCACAACTGCAGCTGACACCACAGCAGTCCCAGCCACCACAACTGCAGCCGCTACCACAACAGCATCAGCCACCACAACTGCAATAACCACTACTACAGCCCCTCTCACCACAACTGCAACCGCAACTACGACATCCACCGCCACAACAACTGCAGCCGCGACCACAACAGCATCTGCCAACACATCAACTCCATTTACCACTTCGACAACTCCCACTGGCACGACAACTGCAGCCGCCACCACCACCACAAATGCTCCCACCACTACTAAAATCCCTCTTACCACAACTGTAGCCGCAACAACGTCAGCCACTGCCACCACAACTGCAGCTGACAGCACAACTACAGCCGCCACCACAACAGTCCCAGTCACCACAACTGCAGCCCACACTACAACAGCCAATGCCACCACAACTGCAGCTGGTACTACAACAGCAGTTGCCACTACAACTTCCCCTGTCACCACAACTGTAGCCCACACTACAACAGCCAATGCCACCACAACTGCAGCTGGTACTACAACAGCAGTTGCCACTACAACTTCCCCTGTAACCACAACTGTAGCCCACACTACAACAGTCATTGCCACCACAACTGCAGCTGACACGACAACTGAAGCCGCCACCACAACAGTCCCAGCCACCACAACTATAATCACCAATACAACAGCCAATGCCAGCACAACTGCTACCACCACTACTACAGCCCCTCTCACCACAACTGTAGCCGCAACTATGTCAGCCACTGCCACCACAACTGCAGCTGACAGCACAACTACAGCCGCCACCACAACAGTCCCAGTCACCACAACTGCAGCCCACACTACAACAGCCAATGCCACCACAACTGCAGCTGGTACTACAACAGCAGTTGCCACTACAACTTCCCCTGTAACCACAACTGCAGCCCACACCACAACAGCCGCTACCACCACAACTGCAGCTGACACCACAACAGTCCCAGCCACCACAACTGCAGCCGCTACCACAACAGCATCAGCCACCACAACTGCAATTACCACTACTACAGCCCCTCTCACCACAACTGCAACCGCAACTACGACATCCACCGCCACAACAACTGCAGCCGCGACCACAACAGCATCTGCCAACACATCAACTCCATTTACCACTTCTACAACTCCCACTGGCACGACAACTGCAGCCGCCACCACCACCACAAATGCTCCCACCACTACTAAAATCCCTCTTACCACAACTGTAGCCGCAACAACGTCAGCCACTGCCACCACAACTGCAGCTGACAGCACAACTACAGCCGCCACCACAACAGTCCCAGTCACCACAACTGCAGCCCACACTACAACAGCCAATGCCACCACAACTGCAGCTGGTACTACAACAGCAGTTGGCACTACAACTTCCCCTGTAACCACAACTGTAGCCCACACTACAACAGCCACTGCCACCACAACTGCAGCTGACACCACAACTGAAGCCGCCACCACAACAGTCCCAGCCACCACAACTGCAGCCCACACTACAACAGCCAATGCCACCACAACTGCAGCTGGTACTACAACAGCAGTTGCCACTACAACTTCCCCTGTAACCACAACTGTAGCCCACACTACAACAGCCAATGCCACCACAACTGCAGCTGGTACTACAACAGCAGTTGCCACTACAACTTCCCCTGTAACCACAACTGTAGCCCACACTACAACAGCCATTGCCACCACAACTGCAGCTGACACCACAACTGAAGCCGCCACCACAACAGTCCCAGCCACCACAACTATAATCACCAATACAACAGCCAATGCCAGCACAACTGCTACCACCACTACTACAGCCCCTGTCACCACAACTGTAGCCGCAACTACGTCAGCCACTGCCACCACAACTGCAGCTGACAGCACAACTACAGACGCCACGACAACAGTCCCAGTCACCACAACTGCAGCCCACACTACAACAGCCAATGCCACCACAACTGCAGCTGGTACTACAACAGCAGTTTCCACAACAACTTCCCCAGTAACCGCAACTGCATCCCACACTACAACAGCCAATGCCACCACAACTGCACCCGATACTACAACAGCAGTTGCCACTACAACTTCCCCTGTAACCACAACTGCAGCCCACACCACAACAGCCGCTACCACCACAACTGCAGCTGACACCACAACAGTCCCAGCCACCACAACTGCAGCCGCTACCACAACAGCATCAGCCACCACAACTGCAATAACCACTACTACAGCCCCTCTCACCACAACTGCAACCGCAACTACGACATCCACCGCCACAACAACTGCAGCCGCGACCACAACAGCATCTGCAAACACATCAACTCCATTTACCACTTCGACAACTCCCACTGGCATGACAACTGCAGCCGCCACCACCACCACAAATGCTCCCACCACTACTAAAATCCCTCTTACCACAACTGTAGCCGCAACAACGTCAGCCACTGCCACCACAACTGCAGCTGACAGCACAACTACAGTCCCAGTCACCACAACTGCAGCCCACACTACAACAGCCAATGCCACCACAACTGCAGCTGGTACTACAACAGCAGTTGCCACTACAACTTCCCCTGTAACCACAACTGTAGCCCACACTACAACAGCCACTGCCACCACAACTGCAACTGACACCACAACTGAAGCCGCCACCACAACAGTCCCATTCACCACAACTGCAGCCCACACTACAACAGCCAATGCCACCACAAATGCAGCTGGTACTACAACAGCAGTTGCCACTACAACTTCCCCGGTAACCACAACTGCAGCCCACACCACAACAGCCGCTACCACCACAACTGCAGCTGACACCACAACAGTCCCAGCCACCACAACTGCAGCCGCTACCACAACAGCATCAGCCACCACAACTGCAATAACCACTACTACAGCCCCTCTCACCACAACTGCAACCGCAACTACGACATCCACCGCCACAACAACTGCAGCCGCGACCACAACAGCATCTGCCAACACATCAACTCCATTTACCACTTCGACAACGCCCACTGGCACGACAACTGCAGCCGCCACCACCACCACAAATGCTCCCACCACTACTAAAATCCCTCTTACCACAACTGTAGCCGCAACAACGTCAGCCACTGCCACCACAACTGCAGTTGACAGCACAACTACAGCCGCCACCACAACAGTCCCAGTCACCACAACTGCAGCCCACACTACAACAGCCAATGCCACCACAACTGCAGCTGGTACTACAACAGCAGTTGCCACTACAACTTCCCCTGTAACCACAACTGTAGCCCACACTACAACAGCCACTGCCACCACAACTGCAGCTGACACCACAACTGAAGCCGCCACCACAACAGTCCCAGCCACCACAACTGCAGCCCACACTACAACAGCCAATGCCACCACAACTGCAGCTGGTACTACAACAGCAGTTGCCACTACAACTTCCCCTGTAACCACAACTGTAGCCCACACTACAACAGCCAATGCCACCACAACTGCAGCTGGTACTACAACAGCAGTTGCCACTACAACTTCCCCTGTAACCACAACTGTAGCCCACACTACAACAGCCATTGCCACCACAACTGCAGCTGACACCACAACTGAAGCCGCCACCACAACAGTCCCAGCCACCACAACTATAATCACCAATACAACAGCCAATGCCAGCACAACTGCTACCACCACTACTACAGCCCCTGTCACCACAACTGTAGCCGCAACTACGTCAGCCACTGCCACCACAACTGCAGCTGACAGCACAACTACAGACGCCACGACAACAGTCCCAGTCACCACAACTGCAGCCCACACTACAATAGCCAATGCCACCACAACTGCATCTGGTACTACAACAGCAGTTTCCACAACAACTTCCCCAGTAACCGCAACTGCATCCCACACTACAACAGCCAATGCCACCACAACTGCACCTGATACTACAACAGCAGTTGCCACTACAACTTCCCCTGTAACCACAACTGCAGCCCACACCACAACAGCCGCTACCACCACAACTGCAGCTGACACCACAACAGTCCCAGCCACCACAACTGCAGCCGCTACCACAACAGCATCAGCCACCACAACTGCAATAACCACTACTACAGCCCCTCTCACCACAACTGCAACCGCAACTACGACATCCACCGCCACAACAACTGCAGCCGCGACCACAACAGCATCTGCAAACACATCAACTCCATTTACCACTTCGACAACTCCCACTGGCATGACAACTGCAGCCGCCACCACCACCACAAATGCTCCCACCACTACTAAAATCCCTCTTACCACAACTGTAGCCGCAACAACGTCAGCCACTGCCACCACAACTGCAGCTGACAGCACAACTACAGTCCCAGTCACCACAACTGCAGCCCACACTACAACAGCCAATGCCACCACAACTGCAGCTGGTACTACAACAGCAGTTGCCACTACAACTTCCCCTGTAACCACAACTGTAGCCCACACTACAACAGCCACTGCCACCACAACTGCAACTGACACCACAACTGAAGCCGCCACCACAACAGTCCCATTCACCACAACTGCAGCCCACACTACAACAGCCAATGCCACCACAAATGCAGCTGGTACTACAACAGCAGTTGCCACTACAACTTCCCCGGTAACCACAACTGCAGCCCACACCACAACAGCCGCTACCACCACAACTGCAGCTGACACCACAACAGTCCCAGCCACCACAACTGCAGCCGCTACCACAACAGCATCAGCCACCACAACTGCAATAACCACTACTACAGCCCCTCTCACCACAACTGCAACCGCAACTACGACATCCACCGCCACAACAACTGCAGCCGCGACCACAACAGCATCTGCCAACACATCAACTCCATTTACCACTTCGACAACGCCCACTGGCACGACAACTGCAGCCGCCACCACCACCACAAATGCTCCCACCACTACTAAAATCCCTCTTACCACAACTGTAGCCGCAACAACGTCAGCCACTGCCACCACAACTGCAGTTGACAGCACAACTACAGCCGCCACCACAACAGTCCCAGTCACCACAACTGCAGCCCACACTACAACAGCCAATGCCACCACAACTGCAGCTGGTACTACAACAGCAGTTGCCACTACAACTTCCCCTGTAACCACAACTGTAGCCCACACTACAACAGCCACTGCCACCACAACTGCAGCTGACACCACAACTGAAGCCGCCACCACAACAGTCCCAGCCACCACAACTGCAGCCCACACTACAACAGCCAATGCCACCACAACTGCAGCTGGTACTACAACAGCAGTTGCCACTACAACTTCCCCTGTAACCACAACTGTAGCCCACACTACAACAGCCAATGCCACCACAACTGCAGCTGGTACTACAACAGCAGTTGCCACTACAACTTCCCCTGTAACCACAACTGTAGCCCACACTACAACAGCCATTGCCACCACAACTGCAGCTGACACCACAACTGAAGCCGCCACCACAACAGTCCCAGCCACCACAACTATAATCACCAATACAACAGCCAATGCCAGCACAACTGCTACCACCACTACTACAGCCCCTGTCACCACAACTGTAGCCGCAACTACGTCAGCCACTGCCACCACAACTGCAGCTGACAGCACAACTACAGACGCCACGACAACAGTCCCAGTCACCACAACTGCAGCCCACACTACAATAGCCAATGCCACCACAACTGCATCTGGTACTACAACAGCAGTTTCCACAACAACTTCCCCAGTAACCGCAACTGCATCCCACACTACAACAGCCAATGCCACCACAACTGCACCTGATACTACAACAGCAGTTGCCACTACAACTTCCCCTGTAACCACAACTGCAGCCCACACCACAACAGCCGCTACCACCACAACTGCAGCTGACACCACAACAGTCCCAGCCACCACAACTGCAGCCGCTACCACAACAGCATCAGCCACCACAACTGCAATAACCACTACTACAGCCCCTCTCACCACAACTGCAACCGCAACTACGACATCCACCGCCACAACAACTGCAGCCGCGACCACAACAGCATCAGCCACCACAACTGCAATAACCACTACTACAGCCCCTCACACCACAACTGCAACCGCAACTACGACATCCACCGCCACAACAACTGCAGCCGCGAACACAACAGCATCTGCCAACACATCAACGCCATTTACCACTTCGACAACGCCCACTGGCACGACAACTGCAGCCGCCACCACCACCACAAATGCTCCCACCACTACTAAAATCCCTCTTACCACAACTGTAGCCGCAACAACGTCAGCCACTGCCACCACAACTGCAGCTGACAGCACAACTACAGCCGCCACCACAACAGTCCCAGTCACCACAACTGCAGCCCACACTACAACAGCCAATGCCACCACAACTGCAGCTGGTACTACAACAGCAGTTGCCACTACAACTTCCCCTGTAACCACAACTGTAGCCCACACTACAACAGCCACTGCCACCACAACTGCAGCTGACACCACAACTGAAGCCGCCACCACAACAGTCCCAGCCACCACAACTGCAGCCCACACTACAACAGCCAATGCCACCACAACTGCAGCTGGTACTACAACAGCAGTTGCCACTACAACTTCCCCTGTAACCACAACTGTAGCCCACACTGCAACAGCCAATGCCACCACAACTGCAGCTGGTACTACAACAGCAGTTGCCACTACAACTTCCCCTGTAACCACAACTGCAACCCACACCACAACAGCCGCTACCACCACAACTGCAGCTGACACCACAACAGTCCCAGCCACCACAACTGCAGCCGCTACCACAACAGCATCAGCCACCACAACTGCAATAACCACTACTACAGCCCCTCTCACCACAACTGCAACCGCAACTACGACATCCACCGCCACAACAACTGCAGGCGCGACCACAACAGCATCTGCCAACACATCTACTCCATTTACCACTTCGACAACTCCCACTGGCACGACAACTGCAGCCGCCACCACCACCACAAATGCTCCCACCACTACTAAAATCCCTCTTACCACAACTGTAGCCGCAACAACGTCAGCCACTGCCACCACAACTGCAGCTGACAGCACAACTACAGCCGCCACCACAACAGTCCCAGTCACCACAACTGCAGCCCACACTACAACAGCCAATGCCACCACAACTGCAGCTGGTACTACAACAGCAGTTGCCACTACAACTTCCCCTGTAACCACAACTGTAGCCCACACAACAACAGCCACTGCCACCACAACTGCAGCTGACACCACAACTGAAGCCGCCACCACAACAGTCCCAGCCACCACAACTGCAGCCCACACTACAACAGCCAATGCCACCACAACTGCAGCTGGCACTACAACAGCAGTTGCCACTACAACTTCCCCTGTAACCACAACTGTAGCCCACACTACAACAGCCAATGCCACCACAACTGCAGCTGGTACTACAAAAGCAGTTGCCACTACAACTTCCCCTGTAACCACAACTGCATCCCACACTACAACAGCCAATGCCACCACAACTGCACCTGATACTACAACAGCAGTTGCCACTACAACTTCCCCTGTAACCACAACTGCAGCCCACACCACAACAGCCGCTACCACCACAACTGCAGCTGACACCACAACAGTCCCAGCCACCACAACTGCAGCCGCTACCACAACAGCATCAGCCACCACAACTGCAATAACCACTACTACAGCCCCTCTCACCACAACTGCAACCGCAACTACGACATCCACCGCCACAACAACTGCAGCCGCGACCACAACAGCATCAGCCACCACAACTGCAATAACCACTACTACAGCCCCTCACACCACAACTGCAACCGCAACTACGACATCCACCGCCACAACAACTGCAGCCGCGAACACAACAGCATCTGCCAACACATCAACGCCATTTACCACTTCGACAACGCCCACTGGCACGACAACTGCAGCCGCCACCACCACCACAAATGCTCCCACCACTACTAAAATCCCTCTTACCACAACTGTAGCCGCAACAACGTCAGCCACTGCCACCACAACTGCAGCTGACAGCACAACTACAGCCGCCACCACAACAGTCCCAGTCACCACAACTGCAGCCCACACTACAACAGCCAATGCCACCACAACTGCAGCTGGTACTACAACAGCAGTTGCCACTACAACTTCCCCTGTAACCACAACTGTAGCCCACACTACAACAGCCAATGCCACCACAACTGCAGCTGGTACTACAACAGCAGTTGCCACTACAACTTCCCCTGTAACCACAACTGTAGCCCACACTACAACAGCCATTGCCACCACAACTGCAGCTGACACCACAACTGAAGCCGCCACCACAACAGTCCCAGCCACCACAACTATAATCACCAATACAACAGCCACTGCCACCACAACTGCTACCACCACTACTACAGCCCCTCTCACCACAACTGTAGCTGCAACTACGTCAGCCACTGCCACCACAACTGCAGCTGACAGCACAACTACAGACGCCACGACAACAGTCCCAGTCACCACAACTGCAGCCCACACTACAACAGCCAATGCCACCACAACTGCAGCTGGTACTACAACAGCAGTTTCCACAACAACTTCCCCAGTAACCGCAACTGCATCCCACACTACAACAGCCAATGCCACCACAACTGCACCCGATACTACAACAGCAGTTGCCACTACAACTTCCCCTGTAACCACAACTGCAGCCCACACCACAACAGCCGCTACCACCACAACTGCAGCTGACACCACAACAGTCCCAGCCACCACAACTGCAGCCGCTACCACAACAGCATCAGCCACCACAACTGCAATAACCACTACTACAGCCCCTCTCACCACAACTGCAACCGCAACTACGACATCCACCACCACAACAACTGCAGCCGCGACCACAACAGCATCTGCCAACACATCAACTCCATTTACCACTTCGACAACTCCCACTGGCACCACAACTGCAGCCGCCACCATCACCACAAATGCTCCCACCACTACTAAAATCCCTCTTACCACAACTGTAGCCGCAACAACGTCAGCCACTGCCACCACAACTGCAGCTGACAGCACAACTACAGCCGCCACCACAACAGTCCCAGTCACCACAACTGCAGCCCACACTACAACAGCCAATGCCACCACAACTGCAGCTGGTACTACAACAGCAGTTGCCACTACAACTTCCCCTGTAACCACAACTGTAGCCCACACTACAACAGCCACTGCCACCACAACTGCAGCTGACACCACAACTGAAGCCGCCACCACAACAGTCCCAGCCACCACAACTGCAGCCCACACTACAACAGCCAATGCCACCACAACTGCAGCTGGTACTACAACAGCAGTTGCCACTACAACTTCCCCTGTAACCACAACTGTAGCCCACACTACAACAGCCAATGCCACCACAACTGCAGCTGGTACTACAACAGCAGTTGCCACTACAACTTCCCCTGTAACCACAACTGTAGCCCACACTACAACAGCCAATGCCACCACAACTGCAGCTGGTACTACAAAAGCAGTTGCCACTACAACTTCCCCTGTAACCACAACTGTAGCCCACAATACAACAGCCATTGCCACCACAACTGCAGCTGACACCACAACTGAAGCAGCCACCACAACAGTCCCAGCCACCACAACTATAATCACCAATACAACAGCCAATGCCAGCACAACTGCTACCACCACTACTACAGCCCCTCTCACCACAACTGTAGCCGCAACTACGTCAGCCACTGCCACCACAACTGCAGCTGACAGCACAACTACAGACGCCACGACAATAGTCCCAGTCACCACAACTGCAGCCCACACTACAACAGCCAATGCCACCACAACTGCATCTGGTACTACAACAGCAGTTTCCACAACAACTTCCCCAGTAACCGCAACTGCAGCCCACACCACAACAGCCGCTACCACCACAACGGCAGCTGACACCACAACAGTCCCAGCCACCACAACTGCAGCCGCTACCACAACAGCATCAGCCACCACAACTGCAATAACCACTACTACAGCCCCTCACACCACAACTGCAACCGCAACTACGACATCCACCGCCACAACAACTGCAGCCGCGAACACAACAGCATCTGCCAACACATCAACGCCATTTACCACTTCGACAACGCCCACTGGCACGACAACTGCAGCCGCCACCACCACCACAAATGCTCCCACCACTACTAAAATCCCTCTTACCACAACTGTAGCCGCAACAACGTCAGCCACTGCCACCACAACTGCAGCTGACAGCACAACTACAGCCGCCACCACAACAGTCCCAGTCACCACAACTGCAGCCCACACTACAACAGCCAATGCCACCACAACTGCAGCTGGTACTACAACAGCAGTTGCCACTACAACTTCCCCTGTAACCACAACTGTAGCCCACACTACAACAGCCACTGCCACCACAACTGCAGCTGACACCACAACTGAAGCCGCCACCACAACAGTCCCAGCCACCACAACTGCAGCCCACACTACAACAGCCAATGCCGCCACAACTGCAGCTGGTACTACAACAGCAGTTGCCACTACAACTTCCCCTGTAACCACAACTGTAGCCCACACTACAACAGCCAATGCCACCACAACTGCAGCTGGTACTACAACAGCAGTTGCCACTACAACTTCCCCTGTAACCACAACTGTAGCCCACACTACAACAGCCATTGCCACCACAACTGCAGCTGACACCACAACTGAAGCCGCCACCACAACAGTCCCAGCCACCACAACTATAATCACCAATACAACAGCCACTGCCACCACAACTGCTACCACCACTACTACAGCCCCTCTCACCACAACTGTAGCTGCAACTACGTCAGCCACTGCCACCACAACTGCAGCTGACAGCACAACTACAGACGCCACGACAACAGTCCCAGTCACCACAACTGCAGCCCACACTACAACAGCCAATGCCACCACAACTGCAGCTGGTACTACAACAGCAGTTTCCACAACAACTTCCCCAGTAACCGCAACTGCATCCCACACTACAACAGCCAATGCCACCACAACTGCACCCGATACTACAACAGCAGTTGCCACTACAACTTCCCCTGTAACCACAACTGCAGCCCACACCACAACAGCCGCTACCACCACAACTGCAGCCGCTACCACAACAGCATCAGCCACCACAACTGCAATAACCACTACTACAGCCCCTCTCACCACAACTGCAACCGCAACTACGACATCCACCGCCACAACAACTGCAGCCGCGACCACAACAGCATCTGCCAACACATCAACTCCATTTACCACTTCGACAACTCCCACTGGCACCACAACTGCAGCCGCCACCATCACCACAAATGCTCCCACCACTACTAAAATCCCTCTTACCACAACTGTAGCCGCAACAACGTCAGCCACTGCCACCACAACTGCAGCTGACAGCACAACTACAGCCGCCACCACAACAGTCCCAGTCACCACAACTGCAGCCCACACTACAACAGCCAATGCCACCACAACTGCAGCTGGTACTACAACAGCAGTTGCCACTACAACTTCCCCTGTAACCACAACTGTAGCCCACACTACAACAGCCACTGCCACCACAACTGCAGCTGACACCACAACTGAAGCCGCCACCACAACAGTCCCAGCCACCACAACTGCAGCCCACACTACAACAGCCAATGCCACCACAACTGCAGCTGGTACTACAACAGCAGTTGCCACTACAACTTCCCCTGTAACCACAACTGTAGCCCACACTACAACAGCCAATGCCACCACAACTGCAGCTGGTACTACAACAGCAGTTGCCACTACAACTTCCCCTGTAACCACAACTGCAGCCCACACCACAACAGCCGCTACCACCACAACTGCAGCTGACACCACAACAGTCCCAGCCACAAAAACTGCAGCCGCTACCACAACAGCATCAGCCACCACAACTGCAATAACCACTACTACAGCCCCTCTCACCACAACTGCAACCGCAACTACGACATCCACCGCCACAACAACTGCAGGCGCGACCACAACAGCATCTGCCAACACATCTACTCCATTTACCACTTCGACAACTCCCACTGGCACGACAACTGCAGCTGCAACCACCACCACAAATGCTCCCACCACTACTAAAATCCCTCTTACCACAACTGTAGCCACAACAACGTCAGCCACTGCCACCACAACTGCAGCTGACAGCACAACTACAGCCGCCACCACAACAGTCCCAGTAACCACAACTGCAGCCCACACTACAACAGCCAATGCCACCACAACTGCAGCTGGTACTACAACAGCAGTTGCCACTACAACTTCCCCTGTAACCACAACTGTAGCCCACACTACAACAGCCACTGCCACCACAACTGCAGCTGACACCACAACTGAAGCCGCCACCACAACAGTCCCAGCCACCACAACTGCAGCCCACACTACAACAGCCAATGCCACCACAACTGCAGCTGGCACTACAACAGCAGTTGCCACTACAACTTCCCCTGTAACCACAACTGTAGCCCACACTACAACAGCCAATGCCACCACAACTGCAGCTGGTACTACAAAAGCAGTTGCCACTACAACTTCCCCTGTAACCACAAATGTAGCCCACAATACAACAGCCATTGCCACCACAACTGCAGCTGACACCACAACTGAAGCCGCCACCACAACAGTCCCAGCCACCACAACTATAATCACCAATACAACAGCCAATGCCAGCACAACTGCTACCACCACTACTACAGCCCCTCTCACCACAACTGTAGCCGCAACAACGTCAGCCACTGCCACCACAACTGCAGCTGACAGCACAACTACAGCCGCCACCACAACAGTCCCAGTCACCACAACTGCAGCCCACACTACAACAGCCAATGCCACCACAACTGCAGCTGGTACTACAACAGCAGTTGCCACTACAACTTCCCCTGTAACCACAACTGTAGCCCACACTAAAACAGCCACTGCCACCACAACTGCAGCTGACACCACAACTGAAGCCGCCACCACAACTGTCCCAGCCACCACAACTGCAGCCCACACTACAACAGCCAATGCCACCACAACTGCAGCTGGTACTACAACAGCAGTTGCCACTACAACTTCCCCTGTAACCACAACTGTAGCCCACACTACAACAGCCAATGCCACCACAACTGCAGCTGGTACTACAACAGCAGTTGCCACTACAACTTCCCCTGTAACCACAACTGCAGCCCACACCACAACAGCCGCTACCACCACAACTGCAGCTGACACCACAACAGTCCCAGCCACCACAACTGCAGCCGCTACCACAACAGCATCAGCCACCACAACTGCAATAACCACTACTACAGCCCCTCTCACCACAACTGCAACCGCAACTACGACATCCACCGCCACAACAACTGCAGGCGCGACCACAACAGCATCTGCCAACACATCAACTCCATTTACCACTTCGACCACTCCCACTGGCACGACAACTGCAGCCGCCACCACCACCACAAATGCTCCCACCACTACTAAAATCCCTCTTACCACAACTGTAGCCGCAACAACGTCAGCAACTGCCACCACAACTGCAGCTGACAGCACAACTACAGCCGCCTCCACAACAGTCCCAGTCACCACAACTGCAGCCCACACTACAACAGCCAATGCCACCACAACTGTAGCTGGTACTACAACAGCAGTTGCCACTACAACTTCCCCTGTAACCACAACTGTAGCCCACACTACAACAGCCACTGCCACCACAACTGCAGCTGACACCACAACTGGAGCCGCCACCACAACAGTCCCAGCCACCACAACTGCAGCCCACACTACAACAGCCAATGCCACCACAACTGCAGCTGGTACTACAACAGCAGTTGCCACTACAACTTCCCCTGTAACCACAACTGTAGCCCACACTACAACAGCCAATGCCACCACAACTGCAGCTGGTACTACAACAGCAGTTGCCAATACAACTTCCCCTGTAACCACAACTGCAGCCCACACCACAACAGCCGCTACCACCACAACTGCAGCTGACACCACAAAAGTCCCAGCCACCACAACTGCAGCCGCTACCACAACAGCATCAGCCATCACAACTGCAATAACCACTACTACAGCCCCTCACACCACAACTGCAACCGCAACTACGACATCCACCGCCACAACAACTGCAGCCGCGAACACAACAGCATCTGCCAACACATCAACTCCATTTACCACTTCGACAACGCCCACTGGCACGACAACTGCAGCCGCCACCACCACCACAAATGCTCCCACCACTACTAAAATCCCTCTTACCACAACTGTAGCCGCAACAACGTCAGCCACTGCCACCACAACTGCAGCTGACAGCACAACTACAGCCGCCACCACAACAGTCCCAGTCACCACAACTGCAGCCCACACTACAACAGCCAATGCCAACACAACTGCAGCTGGTACTACAACAGCAGTTGCCACTACAACTTCCCCTGTAACCACAACTGTAGCCCACACTACAACAGCCACTGCCACCACAACTGCAGCTGACACCACAACTGAAGCCGCCACCACAACAGTCCCAGCCACCACAACTGCAGCCCACACTACAACAGCCAATGCCACCACAACTGCAGCTGGCACTACAACAGCAGTTGCCACTACAACTTCCCCTGTAACCACAACTGTAGCCCACACTACAACAGCCAATGCCACCACAACTGCAGCTGGTACTACAAAAGCAGTTGCCACTACAACTTCCCCTGTAACCACAAATGTAGCCCACAATACAACAGCCATTGCCACCACAACTGCAGCTGACACCACAACTGAAGCCGCCACCACAACAGTCCCAGCCACCACAACTATAATCACCAATACAACAGCCAATGCCAGCACAACTGCTACCACCACTACTACAGCCCCTCTCACCACAACTGTAGCCGCAACAACGTCAGCCACTGCCACCACAACTGCAGCTGACAGCACAACTACAGCCGCCACCACAACAGTCCCAGTCACCACAACTGCAGCCCACACTACAACAGCCAATGCCACCACAACTGCAGCTGGTACTACAACAGCAGTTGCCACTACAACTTCCCCTGTAACCACAACTGTAGCCCACACTACAACAGCCACTGCCACCACAACTGCAGCTGACACCACAACTGAAGCCGCCACCACAACTGTCCCAGCCACCACAACTGCAGCCCACACTACAACAGCCAATGCCACCACAACTGCAGCTGGTACTACAACAGCAGTTGCCACTACAACTTCCCCTGTAACCACAACTGTAGCCCACACTACAACAGCCAATGCCACCACAACTGCAGCTGGTACTACAACAGCAGTTGCCACTACAACTTCCCCTGTAACCACAACTGCAGCCCACACCACAACAGCCGCTACCACCACAACTGCATCTGACACCACAACAGTCCCAGCCACCACAACTGCAGCCGCTACCACAACAGCATCAGCCACCACAACTGCAATAACCACTACTACAGCCCCTCTCACCACAACTGCAACCGCAACTACGACATCCACCGCCACAACAACTGCAGGCGCGACCACAACAGCATCTGCCAACACATCAACTCCATTTACCACTTCGACAACTCCCACTGGCACGACAACTGCAGCCGCCACCACCACCACAAATGCTCCCACCACTACTAAAATCCCTCTTACCACAACTGTAGCCGCAACAACGTCAGCAACTGCCACCACAACTGCAGCTGACAGCACAACTACAGCCGCCTCCACAACAGTCCCAGTCACCACAACTGCAGCCCACACTACAACAGCCAATGCCACCACAACTGTAGCTGGTACTACAACAGCAGTTGCCACTACAACTTCCCCTGTAACCACAACTGTAGCCCACACTACAACAGCCACTGCCACCACAACTGCAGCTGACACCACAACTGGAGCCGCCACCACAACAGTCCCAGCCACCACAACTGCAGCCCACACTACAACAGCCAATGCCACCACAACTGCAGCTGGTACTACAACAGCAGTTGCCACTACAACTTCCCCTGTAACCACAACTGTAGCCCACACTACAACAGCCAATGCCACCACAACTGCAGCTGGTACTACAACAGCAGTTGCCAATACAACTTCCCCTGTAACCACAACTGCAGCCCACACCACAACAGCCGCTACCACCACAACTGCAGCTGACACCACAAAAGTCCCAGCCACCACAACTGCAGCCGCTACCACAACAGCATCAGCCATCACAACTGCAATAACCACTACTACAGCCCCTCACACCACAACTGCAACCGCAACTACGACATCCACCGCCACAACAACTGCAGCCGCGAACACAACAGCATCTGCCAACACATCAACTCCATTTACCACTTCGACAACGCCCACTGGCACGACAACTGCAGCCGCCACCACCACCACAAATGCTCCCACCACTACTAAAATCCCTCTTACCACAACTGTAGCCGCAACAACGTCAGCCACTGCCACCACAACTGCAGCTGACAGCACAACTACAGCCGCCACCACAACAGTCCCAGTCACCACAACTGCAGCCCACACTACAACAGCCAATGCCACCACAACTGCAGCTGGTACTACAACAGCAGTTGCCACTACAACTTCCCCTGTAACCACAACTGTAGCCCACACTACAACAGCCACTGCCACCACAACTGCAGCTGACACCACAACTGAAGCCGCCACCACAACAGTCCCAGCCACCACAACTGCAGCCCAAACTACAACAGCCAATGCCACCACAACTGCAGCTGGTACTACAACAGCAGTTTCCACTACAACTTCCCCTGTAACCACAACTGTAGCCCACACTACAACAGCCACTGCCACCACAACTGCAGCTGACACCACAACTGGAGCCGCCACCACAACAGTCCCAGCCACCACAACTGCAGCCCACACTACAACAGCCAATGCCACCACAACTGCAGCTGGTACTACAACAGCAGTTGCCACTACAAATTCCCCTGTAACCACAACTGTAGCCCACACTACAACAGCCAATGCCACCACAACTGCAGCTGGTACTACAACAGCAGTTGCCACTACAACTTCCCCTGTAACCACAACTGTAGCCCACACTACAACAGCCATTGCCACCACAACTGCAGCTGACACCACAACTGAAGCCGCCACCAACACAGTCCCAGCAACCACAACTATAATCACCAATACAACAGCCAATGCCAGCACAACTGCTACCACCACTACTACAGCCCCTGTCACCACAACTGTAGCCGCAACTACGTCAGCCACTGCCACCACAACTGCAGCTGACAGCACAACTACAGACGCCACGACAACAGTCCCAGTCACCACAACTGCAGCCCACACTACAACAGCCAATGCCACCACAACTGCATCTGGTACTACAACAGCAGTTTCCACAACAACTTCCCCAGTAACCGCAACTGCATCCCACACTACAACAGCCAATGCCACCACAACAGCCAATGCCAGCACAACTGCTACCACCACTACTACAGCCCCTCTCACCACAACTGTAGCCGCAACTACGTCAGCCACTGCCACCACAACTGCAGCTGACAGCACAACTACAGACGCCACGACAACAGTCCCAGTCACCACAACTGCAGCCCACACTACAACAGCCAATGCCACCACAACTGCATCTGGTACTACAACAGCAGTTTCCACAACAACTTCCCCAGTAACCGCAACTGCATCCCACACTACAACAGCCAATGCCACCACAACTGCACCTGATACTACAACAGCAGTTGCCACTACAACTTCCCCTGTAACCACAACTCTAGCCCACACCACAACAGCCGCTACCACCACAACTGCAACTGACACCACAACAGTCCCAGCCACCACAACTGCAGCCGCTACCACAACAGCATCAGCCACCACAACTGCAATAACCACTACTACAGCCCCTCTCACCACAACTGCAACCGCAACTACGACATCCACCGCCACAACAACTGCTGCCGCGACCACAACAGCATCTGCCAACACATCAACTCCATTTACCACTTCGACAACTCCCACTGGCACGACAACTGCAGCCGCCACCACCACCACAAATGCTCCCACCACTACTAAAATCCCTCTTACCACAACTGTAGCCGCAACAACGTCAGCCACTGCCACCACAACTGCAGCTGACAGCACAACTACAGCCGCCACCACAACAGTCCCAGTCACCACAACTGCAGCCCACACTACAACAGCCAATGCCACCACAACTGCAGCTGGTACTACAACAGCAGTTGCCACTACAACTTCCCCTGTAACCACAACTGTAGCCCACACTACAACAGCCACTGCCACCACAACTGCAGCTGACACCACAACTGAAGCCGCCACCACAACAGTCCCAGCCACCACAACTGCAGCCCACACTACAACAGCCAATGCCACCACAACTGCAGCTGGCACTACAACAGCAGTTGCCACTACAACTTCCCCTGTAACCACAACTGTAGCCCACACTACAACAGCCAATGCCACCACAACTGCAGCTGGTACTACAAAAGCAGTTGCCACTACAACTTCCCCTGTAACCACAACTGTAGCCCACACTACAACAGCCACTGCCACCACAACTGCAGCTGACACCACAACTGAAGCCGCCACCACAACAGTCCCAGCCACCACAACTGCAGCCCACACTACAACAGCCAATGCCACCACAACTGCAGCTTGCACTACAAAAGCAGTTGCCACTACAACTTCCCCTGTAACCACAACTGTAGCCCACACTACAACAGCCATTGCCACCACAACTGCAGCTGACACCACAACTGAAGCCGCCACCACAACAGTCCCAGCCACCACAACTATAATCACCAATACAACAGCCAATGCCAGCACAACTGCCACCACCACTACTACAGCCCCTCTCACCACAACTGTAGCCGAAACTACGTCAGCCACTGCCACCACAACTGCAGCTGACAGCACAACTACAGACGCCACGACAACAGTCCCAGTCACCACAACTGCAGCCCACACTACAACAGCCAATGCCACCACAACTGCATCTGGTACTACAACAGCAGTTTCCACAACAACTTCCCCAGTAACCGCAACTGCATCCCACACTACAACAGCCAATGCCACCACAACTGCACCTGATACTACAACAGCAGTTGCCACTACAACTTCCCCTGTAACCACAACTGCAGCCCACACCACAACAGCCGCTACCACCACAACTGCAGCTGACACCACAACAGTCCCAGCCACCACAACTGCAGCCGCTACCACAACAGCATCAGCCACCACAACTGCAAAAACCACTACTACAGCCCCTCTCACCACAACTGCAACCGCAACTACGACATCCACCGTCGCAACAACTGCAGTCGCGACCACAACAGCATCTGCCAACACATCAACTCCATTTACCACTTCGACAACTCCCACTGGCACGACAACTGCAGCCGCCACCACCACCACAAATGCTCCCACCACTACTAAAATCCCTCTTACCACAACTGTAGCCGCAACAACGTCAGCCACTGCCACCACAACTGCAGCTGACAGCACAACTACAGCCGCCACCACAACAGTCCCAGTCACCACAACTGCAGCCCACACTACAACAGCCAATGCCAACACAACTGCAGCTGGTACTACAACAGCAGTTGCCACTACAACTTCCCCTGTAACCACAACTGTAGCCCACACTACAACAGCCACTGCCACCACAACTGCAGCTGACACCACAACTGAAGCCGCCACCACAACAGTCCCAGCCACCACAACTGCAGCCCAAACTACAACAGCCAATGCCACCACAACTGCAGCTGGTACTACAACAGCAGTTTCCACTACAACTTCCCCTGTAACCACAACTGTAGCCCACACTACAACAGCCACTGCCACCACAACTGCAGCTGACACCACAACTGAAGCCGCCACCACAACAGTCCCAGCCACCACAACTGCAGCCCACACTACAACAGCCAATGCCACCACAACTGCAGCTGGTACTACAACAGCAGTTGCCACTACAAATTCCCCTGTAACCACAACTGTAGCCCACACTACAACAGCCAATGCCACCACAACTGCAGCTGGTACTACAACAGCAGTTGCCACTACAACTTCCCCTGTAACCACAACTGTAGCCCACACTACAACAGCCATTGCCACCACAACTGCAGCTGACACCACAACTGAAGCCGCCACCACAACAGTCCCAGCCACCACAACTATAATCACCAATACAACAGCCAATGCCAGCACAACTGCTACCACCACTACTACAGCCCCTGTCACCACAACTGTAGCCGCAACTACGTCAGCCACTGCCACCACAACTGCAGCTGACAGCACAACTACAGACGCCACGACAACAGTCCCAGTCACCACAACTGCAGCCCACACTACAACAGCCAATGCCACCACAACTGCATCTGGTACTACAACAGCAGTTTCCACAACAACTTCCCCAGTAACCGCAACTGCATCCCACACTACAACAGCCAATGCCACCACAACTGCACCTGATACTACAACAGCAGTTGCCACTACAACTTCCCCTGTAACCACAACTGCAGCCCACACCACAACAGCCGCTACCACCACAACTGCAGCTGACACCACAACAGTCCCAGCCACCATAACTGCAGCCGCTACCACAACAGCATCAGCCACCACAACTGCAAAAACCACTACTACAGCCCCTCTCACCACAACTGCAACCGCAACTACGACATCCACCGCCACAACAACTGCAGCCGCGACCACAACAGCATCTGCCAACACATCAACTCCATTTACCACTTCGACAACTCCCACTGGCACGACAACTGCAGCCGCCACCACCACCACAAATGCTCCCACCGCTACTAAAATCCCTCTTACCACAACTGTAGCCGCAACAACGTCAGCCACTGCCGCCACAACTGCAGCTGACAGCACAACTACAGCCGCCACCACAACAGTCCCAGTCACCACAACTGCAGCCCACACTACAACAGCCAATGCCACCACAACTGCAGCTGGTACTACAACAGCAGTTGCCACTACAACTTCCCCTGTAACCACAACTGTAGCCCACACTACAACAGCCACTGCCACCACAACTGCAGCTGACACCACAACTGAAGCCGCCACCACAACAGTCCCAGCCACCACAACTGCAGCCCACACTACAACAGCCAATGCCACCACAACTGCAGCTGGCACTACAACAGCAGTTGCCACTACAACTTCCCCTGTAACCACAACTGTAGCCCACACTACAACAGCCAATGCCACCACAACTGCAGCTGGTACTACAAAAGCAGTTGCCACTACAACTTCCCCTGTAACCACAACTGTAGCCGCGACCACAACAGCATCTGCCAACACATCAACTCCATTTACCACTTCGACAACTCCCACTGGCACGACAACTGCAGCCGCCACCACCACCACAAATGCTCCCACCACTACTAAAATCCCTCTTACCACAACTGTAGCCGCAACAACGTCAGCCACTGCCGCCACAACTGCAGCTGACAGCACAACTACAGCCGCCACCACAACAGTCCCAGTCACCACAACTGCAGCCCACACTACAACAGCCAATGCCACCACAACTGCAGCTGGTACTACAACAGCAGTTGCCACTACAACTTCCCCTGTAACCACAACTGTAGCCCACACTACAACAGCCACTGCCACCACAACTGCAGCTGACACCACAACTGAAGCCGCCACCACAACAGTCCCAGCCACCACAACTGCAGCCCACACTACAACAGCCAATGCCACCACAACTGCAGCTGGCACTACAACAGCAGTTGCCACTACAACTTCCCCTGTAACCACAACTGTAGCCCACACTACAACAGCCAATGCCACCACAACTGCAGCTGGTACTACAAAAGCAGTTGCCACTACAACTTCCCCTGTAACCACAACTGTAGCCCACACTACAACAGCCACTGCCACCACAACTGCAGCTGACACCACAACTGAAGCCGCCACCACAACAGTCCCAGCCACCACAACTGCAGCCCACACTACAACAGCCAATGCCACCACAACTGCACCTGATACTACAACAGCAGTTGCCACTACAACTTCCCCTGTAACCACAACTGCAGCCCACACCACAACAGCCGCTACCACCACAACTGCAGCTGACACCACAACAGTCCCAGCCACCACAACTGCAGCCGCTACCACAACAGCATCAGCCACCACAACTGCAAAAACCACTACTACAGCCCCTCTCACCACAACTGCAACCGCAACTATGACATCCACCGTCGCAACAACTGCAGTCGCGACCACAACAGCATCTGCCAACACATCAACTCCATTTACCATTTCGACAACTCCCACTGGCACGACAACTGCAGCCGCCACCACCACCACAAATGCTCCCACCACTACTAAAATACCTCTTACCACAACTGTAGCCGCAACAACGTCAGCCACTGCCACCACAACTGCAGCTGACAGCACAACTACAGCCGCCACCACAACAGTCCCAGTCACCACAACTGCAGCCCACACTACAACAGCCAATGCCAACACAACTGCAGCTGGTACTACAACAGCAGTTGCCACTACAACTTCCCCTTTAACCACAACTGTAGCCCACACTACAACAGCCACTGCCACCACAACTGCAGCTGACACCACAACTGAAGCCGCCACCACAACAGTCCCAGCCACCACAACTGCAGCCCAAACTACAACAGCCAATGCCACCACAACTGCAGCTGGTACTACAACAGCAGTTGCCACTACAAATTCCCCTGTAACCACAACTGTAGCCCACACTACAACAGCCATTGCCACCACAACTGCAGCTGACACCACAACTGAAGCCGCCACCACAACAGTCCCAGCCACCACAACTATAATCACCAATACAACAGCCAATGCCAGCACAACTGCTACCACCACTACTACAGCCCCTGTCACCACAACTGTAGCCGCAACTACGTCAGCCACTGCCACCACAACTGCAGCTGACAGCACAACTACAGACGCCACGACAACAGTCCCAGTCACCACAACTGCAGCCCACACTACAACAGCCAATGCCACCACAACTGCATCTGGTACTACAACAGCAGTTTCCACAACAACTTCCCCAGTAACCGCAACTGCATCCCACACTACAACAGCCAATGCCACCACAACTGCACCTGATACTACAACAGCAGTTGCCACTACAACTTCCCCTGTAACCACAACTCTAGCCCACACCACAACAGCCGCTACCACCACAACTGCAACTGACACCACAACAGTCCCAGCCACCACAACTGCAGCCGCTACCACAACAGCATCAGCCACCACAACTGCAATAACCACTACTACAGCCCCTCTCACCACAACTGCAACCGCAACTACGACATCCACCGCCACAACAACTGCAGCCGCGACCACAACAGCATCTGCCAACACATCAACTCCATTTACCACTTCGACAACTCCCACTGGCACGACAACTGCAGCCGCCACCACCACCACAAATGCTCCCACCACTACTAAAATCCCTCTTACCACAACTGTAGCCGCAACAACGTCAGCCACTGCCACCACAACTGCAGCTGGCAGCACAACTACAGCCGCCACCACAACAGTCCCAGTCACCACAACTGCAGCCCACACTACAACAGCCAATGCCACCACAACTGCAGCTGGTACTACAGCAGCAGTTGCCACTACAACTTCCCCTGTAACCACAACTGTAGCCCACACTACAACAGCCACTGCCACCACAACTGCAGCTGACACCACAACTGAAGCCGCCACCACAACAGTCCCAGCCACCACAACTGCAGCCCACACTACAACAGCCAATGCCACCACAACTGCAGCTGGCACTACAACAGCAGTTGCCACTACAACTTCCCCTGTAACCACAACTGTAGCCCACACTACAACAGCCAATGCCACCACAACTGCAGCTGGTACTACAAAAGCAGTTGCCACTACAACTTCCCCTGTAACCACAACTGTAGCCCACACTACAACAGCCATTGCCACCACAACTGCAGCTGACACCACAACTGAAGCCGCCACCACAACAGTCCCAGCCACCACAACTGCAGCCCACACTACAACAGCCAATGCCACCACAACTGCAGCTGGTACTACAACAGCAGTTGCCACTACAACTACCCCTGTAACCACAACTGTAGCCCACACTACAACAGCCATTGCCACCACAACTGCAGCTGACACCACAACTGAAGCCGCCACCACAACAGTCCCAGCCACCACAACTATAATCACCAATACAACAGCCAATGCCAGCACAACTGCTACCACCACTACTACAGCCCCTCTCTCCACAACTGTAGCCGCAACTACGTCAGCCACTGACACCACAACTGCAGCTGACAGCACAACTACAGACGCCACGACAACAGTCCCAGTCACCACAACTGCAGCCCACACTACAACAGCCAATGCCACCACAACTGCATCTGGTACTACAACAGCAGTTTCCACAACAACTTCCCCAGTAACCGCAACTGCATCCCACACTACAACAGCCAATGCCACCACAACTGGACCTGATACTACAACAGCAGTTGCCACTACAACTTCCCCTGTAACCACAACTGCAGCCCACACCACAACAGCCGCTACCACCACAACTGCAGCTGACACCACAACAGTCCCAGCCACCACAACTGCAGCCGCTACCACAACAGCATCAGCCACCACAACTGCAATAACCACTACTATAGCCCCTCTCACCACAACTGCAACCGCAACTACGACATCCACCGTCACAACAACTGCAGTCGCGACCACAACAGCATCTGCCAACACATCAACTCCATTTACCACTTCGACAACTCCCACTGGCACGACAACTGCAGCCGCCACCACCACCACAAATGCTCCCACCACTACTAAAATCCCTCTTACCACAACTGTAGCCGCAACAACGTCAGCCACTGCCACCACAACTGCAGCTGACAGCACAACTACAGCCACCACCACAACAGTCCCAGTCACCACAACTGCAGCCCACACTACAACAGCCACTGCCACCACAACTGCAGCTGGTACTACAACAGCAGTTGCCACTACAACTTCCCCTGTAACCACAACTGTAGCCCACACTACAACAGCCAATGCCACCACAACTGCAGCTGGTACTACAACAGCAGTTGCCACTACAACTTCCCCTGTAACCACAACTGCAACCCACACCACAACAGCCGCTACCACCACAACTGCAGCTGACACCACAACAGTCCCAGCCACCACAACTGCAGCCGCTACCACAACAGCATCAGCCACCACAACTGCAATAACCACTACTACAGCCCCTCTCACCACAACTGCAACCGCAACTACGACATCCACCGCCACAACAACTGCAGCCGCGACCACAACAGCATCTGCCAACACATCAACTCCGTTTACCACTTCGACAACTCCCACTGGCACAACAACTGCAGCCACCACCACCACCACAAATGCTCCCACCACTACTAAAATCCCTCTTACCACAACTGTAGCCGCAACAACGTCAGCCACTGCCACCACAACTGCAGCTGACAGCACAACTACAGCCGCCACCACAACAGTCCCAGTCACCACAACTGCAGCCCACACTACAACAGCCAATGCCACCACAACTGCAGCTGGTACTACAACAGCAGTTGCCACTACAACTTCCCCTGTAACCACAACTGTAGCCCACACTACAACAGCCATTGCCACCACAACTGCAGCTGACACCACAACTGAAGCCGCCACCACAACAGTCCCAGCCACCACAACTGCAGCCCACACTACAACAGCCAATGCCACCACAACTGCAGCTGGTACTACAACAGCAGTTGCCACTACAACTTCCCCTGTAACCACAACTGTAGCCCACACTACAACAGCCAATGCCACCACAACTGCAGCTGGTACTACAACAGCAGTTGCCATTACAACTTCCCCTGTAACCACAACTGTAGCCCACACTACAACAGCCATTGCCACCACAACTGCAGCTGACACCACAACTGAAGCCGCCACCACAACAGTCCCAGCCACCACAACTATAATCACCAATACAACAGCCAATGCCAGCACAACTGCTACCACCACTACTACAGCCCCTCTCACCACAACTGTAGCCGCAACTACGTCAGCCACTGCCACCACAACTGCAGCTGACAGCACAACTACAGACGCCACGACAACAGTCCCAGTCACCACAACTGCAGCCCACACTACAACAGCCAATGCCACCACAACTGCATCTGGTACTACAACAGCAGTTTCCACAACAACTTCCCCAGTAACCGCAACTGCAGCCCACACCACAACAGCCGCTACCACCACAACTGCAGCTGACACCACAACAGTCCCAGCCACCACAACTGCAGCCGCTACCACAACAGCATCAGCCACCACAACTGCAATAACCACTACTACAGCCCCTCTCACCACAACTGCAACCGCAACTACGACATCCACCGTCACAACATCTGCAGCCGCGACCACAACAGCATCTGCCAACACATCAACTCCATTTACCACTTCGACAACGCCCACTGGCACGACAACTGCAGCCGCCACCACCACCACAAATGCTCCCACCACTACTAAAATCCCTCTTACCATTACTGTAGCCGCAACAACGTCAGCCACTGCCACCACAACTGCAGCTGACAGCACAACTACAGCCGCCACCACAACAGTCCCAGTCACCACAACTGCAGCCCACACTACAACAGCCAATGCCACCACAACTGCAGCTGGTACTACAACAGCAGTTGCCACTACAACTTCCCCTGTAACCACAACTGTAGCCCACACTACAACAGCCACTGCCACCACAACTGCAGCTGACACCACAACTGAAGCCGCCACCACAACAGTCCCAGCCACCACAACTGCAGCCCACACTACAACAGCCAATGCCACCACAACTGCAGCTGGTACTACAACAGCAGTTGCCACTACAACTTCCCCTGTAACCACAACTGTAGCCCACACTACAACAGCCAATGCCACCACAACTGCAGCTGGTACTACAACAGCAGTTGCCACTACAACTTCCCCTGTAACCACAACTGCAACCCACACCACAACAGCCGCTACCACCACAACTGCAGCTGACACCACAACAGTCCCAGCCACCACAACTGCAGCCGCTACCACAACAGCATCAGCCACCACAACTGCAATAACCACTACTACAGCCCCTCTCACCACAACTGCAACCGCAACTACGACATCCACCGCCACAACAACTGCAGCCGCGACCACAACAGCATCTGCCAACACATCAACTCCGTTTACCACTTCGACAACTCCCACTGGCACGACAACTGCAGCCACCACCACCACCACAAATGCTCCCACCACTACTAAAATCCCTCTTACCACAACTGTAGCCGCAACAACGTCAGCCACTGCCACCACAACTGCAGCTGACAGCACAACTACAGCCGCCACCACAACAGTCCCAGTCACCACAACTGCAGCCCACACTACAACAGCCAATGCCACCACAACTGCAGCTGGTACTACAACAGCAGTTGCCACTACAACTTCCCCTGTAACCACAACTGTAGCCCACACTACAACAGCCAATGCCACCACAACTGCAGCTGGTACTACAACAGCAGTTGCCACTACAACTTCCCCTGTAACCACAACTGTAGCCCACACTACAACAGCCATTGCCACCACAACTGCAGCTGACACCACAACTGAAGCCGCCACCACAACAGTCCCAGCCACCACAACTATAATCACCAATACAACAGCCAATGCCAGCACAACTGCTACCACCACTACTACAGCCACTCTCACCACAACTGTAGCCGCAACTACGTCAGCCACTGCCACCACAACTGCAGCTGACAGCACAACTACAGACGCCACGACAACAGTCCCAGTCACCACAACTGCAGCCCACACTACAACAGCCAATGCCACCACAACTGCATCTGGTACTACAACAGCAGTTTCCACAACAACTTCCCCAGTAACCGCAACTGCAGCCCACACCACAACAGCCGCTACCACCACAACTGCAGCTGACACCACAACAGTCCCAGCCACCACAACTGCAGCCGCTACCACAACAGCATCAGCCACCACAACTGCAATAACCACTACTACAGCCCCTATCACCACAACTGCAACCGCAACTACGACATCCACCGCCACAACAACTGCAGCAGCGACCACAACAGCATCTGCCAACACATCAACTCCGTTTACCACTTCGACAACTCCCACTGGCACGACAACTGCAGCCACCACCACCACCACAAATGCTCCCACCACTACTAAAATCCCTCTTACCACAACTGTAGCCGCAACAACGTCAGCCACTGCCACCACAACTGCAGCTGACAGCACAACTACAGCCACCACCACAACAGTCCCAGTCACCACAACTGCAGCCCACACTACAACAGCCAATGCCACCACAACTGCAGCTGGTACTACAACAGCAGTTGCCACTACAACTTCCCCTGTAACCACAACTGTAGCCCACACTACAACAGCCATTGCCACCACAACTGCAGCTGACACCACAACTGAAGCCGCCACCACAACAGTCCCAGCCACCACAACTGCAGCCCACACTACAACAGCCAATGCCACCACAACTGCAGCTGGTACTACAACAGCAGTTGCCACTACAACTTCCCCTGTAACCACAACTGTAGCCCACACTACAACAGCCAATGCCACCACAACTGCAGCTGGTACTACAACAGCAGTTGCCACTACAACTTCCCCTGTAACCACAACTGTAGCCCATACTACAACAGCCATTGCCACCACAACTGCAGCTGACACCACAACTGAAGCCGCCACCACAACAGTCCCAGCCACCACAACTATAATCACCAATACAACAGCCAATGCCAGCACAACTGCTACCACCACTACTACAGCCCCTCTCACCACAACTGTAGCCGCAACTACGTCAGCCACTGCCACCACAACTGCAGCTGACAGCACAACTACAGACGCCACGACAACAGTCCCAGTCACCACAACTGCAGCCCACACTACAACAGCCAATGCCACCACAACTGCATCTGGTACTACAACAGCAGTTTCCACAACAACTTCCCCAGTAACCGCAACTGCAGCCCACACCACAACAGCCGCTACCACCACAACTGCAGCTGACACCACAACAGTCCCAGCCACCACAACTGCATCCGCTACCACAACAGCATCAGCCACCACAACTGCAATAAACACTACTACAGCCCCTCTCACCACAACTGCAACCGCAACTACGACATCCACCGTCACAACATCTGCAGCCGCGACCACAACAGCATCTGCCAACACATCAACTCCATTTACCACTTTGACAACTCCCACTGGCACGACAACTGCAGCCGCCACCACCACCACAAATGCTCCCACCACTACTAAAATCCCTCTTACCACAACTGTAGCCGCAACAACGTCAGCCACTGCCACCACAACTGCAGCTGACAGCACAACTACAGCCGCCACCACAACAGTCCCAGTCACCACAACTGCAGCCCACACTACAACAGCCAATGCCACCACAACTGCAGCTGGTACTACAACAGCAGTTGCCACTACAACTTCCCCTGTAACCACAACTGTGGCCCACACTACAACAGCCACTGCCACCACAACTGCAGCTGACACCACAACTGAAGCCGCCACCACAACTGCAGCCCACACTACAACAGCCAATGCCACCACAACTGCAGCTGGTACTACAACAGCAGTTGCCACTACAACTTCCCCTGTAACCACAACTGTAGCCCACACTACAACAGCCAATGCCACCACAACTGCAGCTGGTACTACAACAGCAGTTGCCACTACAACTTCCCCTGTAACCACAACTGTAGCCCACACTACAACAGCCATTGCCACCACAACTGCAGCTGACACCACAACTGAAGCCGCCACCACAACAGTCCCAGCCACCACAACTATAATCACCAATACAACAGCCACTGCCACCACAACTGCTACCACCACTACTACAGCCCCTCTCACAACAACTGTAGCCGCAACTACGTCAGCCACTGCCACCAAAACTGCAGCTGACAGCACAACTACAGACGCCACGACAACAGTCCCAGTCACCATAACTGCAGCCCACACTACAACAGCCAATGCCACCACAACTGCATCTGGTACTACAACAGCAGGTTCCACAACAACTTCCCCAGTAACCGCAACTGCATCCCACACTACAACAGCCAATGCCACCACAACTGCACCCGATACTACAACAGCAGTTGCCACTACAACTTCCCCTGTAACCACAACTGCAGCCCACACCACAACAGCCGCTACCACCACAACTGCAGCTGACACCACAACAGTCCCAGCCACCACAACTGCAGCCGCTACCACAACAGCATCAGCCACCACAACTGCAATAACCACTACTACAGCCCCTCTCACCACAACTGCAACCGCAACTACGACATCCACCGCCACAACAACGGCAGCCGCGACCACAACAGCATCTGCCAACACATCAACTCCATTTACCACTTCGACAACGCCCACTGGCACGACAACTGCAGCCGCCACCACCACCACAAATGCTCCCACCACTACTAAAATCCCTCTTACCACAACTGTAGCCGCAACAACGTCAGCCACTGCCACCACAACTGTAGTTGACAGCACAACTACAGCCGCCACCACAACAGTCCCAGTCACCACAACTGCAGCCCACACTACAACAGCCAATGCCACCACAACTGCAGCTGGTACTACAACAGCAGTTGCCACTACAAATTCCCCTGTAACCACAACTGTAGCCCACACTACAACAGCCACTGCCACCACAACTGCAGCTGACACCACAACTGAAGCCGCCACCACAACAGTCCCAGCCACCACAACTGCAGCCCACACTACAACAGCCAATGCCACCACAACTGCAGCTGGTACTACAACAGCAGTTGCCACTACAACTTCCCCTGTAACCACAACTGTAGCCCACACTACAACAGCCAATGCCACCACAACTGCAGCTGGTACTACAACAGCAGTTGCCACTACAACTTCCCCTGTAACCACAACTGTAGCCCACACTACAACAGCCATTGCCACCACAACTGCAGCTGACACCACAACTGAAGCCGCCACCACAACAGTCCCAGCCACCACAACTATAATCACCAATACAACAGCCACTGCCACCACAACTGCTACCACCACTACTACAGCCCCTCTCACAACAACTGTAGCCGCAACTATGTCAGCCACTGCCACCAAAACTGCAGCTGACAGCACAACTACAGACGCCACGACAACAGTCCCAGTCACCACAACTGCAGCCCACACTACAACAGCCAATGCCACCACAACTGCATCTGGTACTACAACAGCAGGTTCCACAACAACTTCCCCAGTAACCGCAACTGCATCCCACACTACAACAGCCAATGCCACCACAACTGCACCCGATACTACAACAGCAGTTGCCACTACAACTTCCCCTGTAACCACAACTGCAGCCCACACCACAACAGCCGCTACCACCACAACTGCAGCTGACACCACAACAGTCCCAGCCACCACAACTGCAGCCGCTACCACAACAGCATCAGCCACCACAACTGCAATAACCACTACTACAGCCCCTCTCACCACAACTGCAACCGCAACTACGACATCCACCGCCACAACAACTGCAGCCGCGACCACAACAGCATCTGCCAACACATCAACTCCATTTACCACTTCGACAACTCCCACTGGCACGACAACTGCAGCCGCCACCACCACCACAAATGCTCCCACCACTACTAAAATCCCTCTTACCACAACTGTAGCCGCAACAACGTCAGCCACTGCCACCACAACTGCAGCTGACAGCACAACTACAGCCACCACCACAACAGTCCCAGTCACCACAACTGCAGCCCACACTACAACAGCCAATGCCACCACAACTGCAGCTGGTACTACAACAGCAGTTGCCACTACAACTTCCCCTGTAACCACAACTGTAGCCCACACTACAACAGCCACTGCCACCACAACTGCAGCTGACACCACAACTGAAGCCGCCACCACAACAGTCCCAGCCACCACAACTGCAGCCCAAACTACAACAGCCAATGCCACCACAACTGCAGCTGGTACTACAACAGCAGTTGCCACTACAACTTCCCCTGTAACCACAACTGTAGCCCACACTACAACAGCCAATGCCACCACAACTGCAGCTGGTACTACAACAGCAGTTGCCACTACAACTTCCCCTGTAACCACAACTGTAGCCCACACTACAACAGCCATTGCCACCACAACTGCAGCTGACACCACAACTGAAGCCGCCACCACAACAGTCCCAGCCACCACAACTATAATCACCAATACAACAGCCACTGCCACCACAACTGCTACCACCACTACTACAGCCCCTCTCACAACAACTGTAGCCGCAACTACGTCAGCCATTGCCACCACAACTGCAGCTGACAGCACAACTACAGACGCCACGACAACAGTCCCAGTCACCACAACTGCAGCCCACACTACAACAGCCAATGCCACCACAACTGCAGCTGGTACTACAACAGCAGTTTCCACTACAACTTCCCCTGTAACCACAACTGTATCCCACACTACAACAGCCAATGCCACCACAACTGCACCCAATACTACAACAGCAGTTGCCACTACAACTTCCCCTGTAACCACAACTGCAGACCACACCACAACAGCCGCTACCACCTCAACTGCAGCTGACACCACAACAGTCCCAGCCACCACAACTGCAGCCGCTACCACAACAGCATCAGCCACCACAACTGCAATAACCACTACTACAGCCCCTCTCACCACAACTGCAACCGCAACTACGACATCCACCGCCACAACAACTGCAGCCGCGACCACAACAGCATCTGCCAACACATCAACTCCATTTACCACTTCGACAACTCCCACTGGCACGACAACTGCAGCCGCCACCACCACCACAAATGCTCCCACCACTACTAAAATCCCTCTTACCACAACTGTAGCCGCAACAACGTCAGCCACTGCCACCACAACTGTAGTTGACAGCACAACTACAGCCGCCACCACAACAGTCCCAGTCACCACAACTGCAGCCCACACTACAACAGCCAATGCCACCACAACTGCAGCTGGTACTACAACAGCAGTTGCCACTACAACTTCCCCTGTAACCACAACTGTAGCCCACACTACAACAGCCACTGCCACCACAACTGCAGCTGACACCACAACTGAAGCCGCCACCACAACAGTCCCAGCCACCACAACTGCAGCCCACACTACAACAGCCAATGCCACCACAACTGCAGCTGGTACTACAACAGCAGTTGCCACTACAACTTCCCCTGTAACCACAACTGTAGCCCACACTACAACAGCCAATGCCACCACAACTGCAGCTGGTACTACAACAGCAGTTGCCACTACAACTTCCCCTGTAACCACAACTGTAGCCCACACTACAACAGCCATTGCCACCACAACTGCAGCTGACACCACAACTGAAGCCGCCACCACAACAGTCCCAGCCACCACAACTATAATCACCAATACAACAGCCACTGCCACCACAACTGCTACCACCACTACTACAGCCCCTCTCACAACAACTGTAGCCGCAACTTCGTCAGCCACTGCCACCAAAACTGCAGCTGACAGCACAACTACAGACGCCACGACAACAGTCCCAGTCACCACAACTGCAGCCCACACTACAACAGCCAATGCCACCACAACTGCATCTGGTACTACAACAGCAGTTTCCACAACAACTTCCCCAGTAACCGCAACTGCATCCCACACTACAACAGCCAATGCCACCACAACTGCACCCGATACTACAACAGCAGTTGCCACTACAACTTCCCCTGTAACCACAACTGCAGCCCACACCACAACAGCCGCTACCACCACAACTGCAGCTGACACCACAACAGTCCCAGCCACCACAACTGCAGCCGCTACCACAACAGCATCAGCCACCACAACTGCAATAACCACTACTACAGCCCCTCTCACCACAACTGCAACCGCAACTACGACATCCACCGCCACAACAACTGCAGCCGCGACCACAACAGCATCTGCCAACACATCAACTCCATTTACCACTTCGACAACTCCCACTGGCACGACAACTGCAGCCGCCACCACCACCACAAATGTTCCCACCACTACTAAAATCCCTCTTACCACAACTGTAGCCGCAACAACGTCAGCCACTGCCACCACAACTGCAGCTGACAGCACAACTACAGCCGCCACCACAACAGTCCCAGTCACCACAACTGCAGCCCACACTACAACAGCCAATGCCACCACAACTGCAGCTGGTACTACAACAGCAGTTGCCACTACAACTTCCCCTGTAACCGCAACTGTAGCCCACACTACAACAGCCACTGCCACCACAACTGCAGCTGACACCACAACTGAAGCCGCCACCACAACAGTCCCAGCCACCACAACTGCAGCCCACACTACAACAGCCAATGCCACCACAACTGCAGCTGGTACTACAACAGCAGTTGCCACTACAACTTCCCCTGTAACCACAACTGTAGCCCACACTACAACAGCCAATGCCACCACAACTGCAGCTGGTACTACAACAGCAGTTGCCACTACAACTTCCCCTGTAACCACAACTGTAGCCCACACTACAACAGCCATTGCCACCACAACTGCAGCTGACACCACAACTGAAGCCGCCACCACAACAGTCCCAGCCACCACAACTCTAATCACCAATACAACAGCCACTGCCACCACAACTGCTACCACCACTACTACAGCCCCTCTCACCACAACTGTAGCCGCAACTACGTCAGCCACTGCCACCACAACTGCAGCTGACAGCACAACTACAGACGCCACGACAACAGTCCCAGTCACCACAACTGCAGCCCACACTACAACAGCCAATGCCACCACAACTGCAGCTGGTACTACAACAGCAGTTTCCACTACAACTTCCCCTGTAACCACAACTGTATCCCACACTACAACAGCCAATGCCACCACAACTGCAGCTGGTACTACAACAGCAGTTGCCACTACAACTTCCCCTGTAACCACAACTGCAGCCCACACCACAACAGCCGCTACCACCACAACTGCAGCTGACACCACAACAGTCCCAGCCACCACAACTGCAGCCGCTACCACAACAGCATCAGCCACCACAACTGCAATAACCACTACTACAGCCCCTCTCACCACAACTGCAACCGCAACTACGACATCCACCGCCACAACAACTGCAGCCGCGACCACAACAGCATCTGCCAACACATCAACTCCATTTACCACTTCGACAACGCCCACTGGCACGACAACTGCAGCCGCCACCACCACCACAAATGCTCCCACCACTACTAAAATCCCTCTTACCACAACTGTAGCCGCAACAACGTCAGCCACTGCCACCACAACTGCAGTTGACAGCACAACTACAGCCGCCACCACAACAGTCCCAGTCACCACAACTGCAGCCCACACTACAACAGCCAATGCCACCACAACTGCAGCTGGTACTACAACAGCAGGTTCCACAACAACTTCCCCAGTAACCACAACTGTAGCCCACACTACAACAGCCACTGCCACCACAACTGCAGCTGACACCACAACTGGAGCCGCCACCACAACAGTCCCAGCCACCACAACTGCAGCCCACACTACAACAGCCAATGCCACCACAACTGCAGCTGGTACTACAACAGCAGTTGCCACTACAACTTCCCCTGTAACCACAACTGTAGCCCACACTACAACAGCCAATGCCACCACAACTGCAGCTGGTACTACATCAGCAGTTGCCACTACAACTTCCCCTGTAACCACAACTGTAGCCCACACTACAACAGCCATTGCCACCACAACTGCAGCTGACACCACAACTGAAGCCGCCACCACAACAGTCCCAGCCACCACAACTCTAATCACCAATACAACAGCCACTGCCACCACAACTGCTACCACCACTACTACAGCCCCTCTCACCACAACTGTAGCCGCAACTACGTCAGCCACTGCCACCACAACTGCAGCTGACAGCACAACTACAGACGCCACGACAACAGTCCCAGTCACCACAACTGCAGCCCACACTACAACAGCCAATGCCACCACAACTGCAGCTGGTACTACAACAGCAGTTTCCACAACAACTTCCCCAGAAACCGCAACTGCATCCCACACTACAACAGCCAAGGCCACCACAACTGCACCCGATACTACAACAGCAGTTGCCACTACAACTTCCCCCGTAACCACAACTGCAGCCCACACCACAACAGCCTCTACCACCACAACTGCAGCTGACACCACAACAGTCCCAGCCACCACAAATGCAGCCGCTACCACAACAGCATCAGCCACCACAACTGCAATAACCACTACTACAGCCCCTCTCACCACAACTGCAACCGCAACTACGACATCCACCGCCACAACAACTGCAGCCGCGACCACAACAGCATCTGCCAACACATCAACTCCATTTACCACTTCGACAACTCCCACTGGCAGCACAACTGCAGCCGCCACCATCACCACAAATGCTCCCACCACTACTAAAATCCCTCTTACCACAACTGTAGCCGCAACAACGTCAGCCACTGCCACCACAACTGCAGCTGACAGCACAACTACAGCCGCCACCACAACAGTCCCAGTCACCACAACTGCAGCCCACACTACAACAGCCAATGCCACCACAACTGCAGCTGGTACTACAACAGCAGTTGCCACTACAACTTTCCCTGTAACCACAACTGTAGCCCACACTACAACAGCCACTGCCACCACAACTGCAGCTGACACCACAACTGAAGCCGCCACCACAACAGTCCCAGCCACCACAACTGCAGCACACACTACAACAGCCAATGCCACCACAACTGCAGCTGGTACTACAACAGCAGTTGCCACTACAACTTCCCCTGTAACCACAACTGTAGCCCACACTACAACAGCCAATGCCACCACAACTGCAGCTGGTACTACAACAGCAGTTGCCACTACAACTTCCCCTGTAACCACAACTGTAGCCCACACTACAACAGCCATTGCCACCACAACTGCAGCTGACACCACAACTGAAGCCGCCACCACAACAGTCCCAGCCACCACAACTATAATCACCAATACAACAGCCAATGCCAGCACAACTGCTACCACCACTACTGCAGCCCCTCTCACCACAACTGTAGCCGCAACTACGTCAGCCACTGCCACCACAACTGCAGCTGACAGCACAACTACAGACGCCATGACAACAGTCCCAGTCACCACAACTGCAGCCCACACTACAACAGCCAATGCCACCACAACTGCATATGGTACTACAACAGCAGCATCCACAACAACTTCCCGTGTAACCACAACTGCAGCCCACACCACAACAGCCGCTACCACCACAACTGCAGCTGACACCACAACAGTTCCAGCCACCACAAATGCAGCCGCTACCACAACAGCATCAGCCACCACAACTGCAATAACCACTACTACAGCCCCTCTCACCACAACTGCAACCGCAACTACGACATCCACCGCCACAACAACTGCAGCCGCGAACACAACAGCATCTGCCAACACATCAACTCCATTTACCACTTCGACAACGCCCACTGGCACGACAACTGCAGCCGCCACCACCACCACAAATGCTCCCACCACTACTAAAATCCCTCTTACCACAACTGTAGCCGCAACAACGTCAGACACTGCCACCACAACTGCAGCTGACAGCACAACTACCGCCGCCACCACAACAGTCCCAGTCTCCACAACTGCAGCCCACACTACAACAGCCAATGCCACCACAACTGCAGCTGGTACTACAACAGCAGTTGCCACTACAACTTCCCCTGTAACCACAACTGTAGCCCACACTACAACAGCCACTGCCACCACAACTGCAGCTGACACCACAACTGAAGCCGCCACCACAACAGTCCCAGCCACCACAACTGCAGCCCACACTACAACAGCCAATGCCACCACAACTGCAGCTGGTACTACAACAGCAGTTGCCACTACAACTTCCCCTGTAACCACAACTGTAGCCCACACTACAACAGCCAATGCCACCACAACTGCAGCTGGTACTACAACAGCAGTTGCCACTACAACTTCCCCTGTAACCACAACTGTAGCCCACACTACAACAGCCATTGCCACCACAACTGCAGCTGACACCACAACTGAAGCCGCCACCACAACAGTCCCAGCCACCACAACTCTAATCACCAATACAACAGCCACTGCCACCACAACTGCTACCACCACTACTACAGCCACTCTCACCACAACTGTAGCCGCAACTACGTCAGCCACTGCCACCACAACTGCAGCTGACAGCACAACTACAGACTCCACGACAACAGTCCCAGTCACCACAACTGCAGCCCACACTACAACAGCCAATGCCACCACAACTGCAGCTGGTACTACAACAGCAGTTTCCACAACAGCTTCCCCAGAAACCGCACCTGCATCCCACACTACAACAGCCAAGGCCACCACAACTGCACCCGATACTACAACAGCAGTTGCCACTACAACTTCCCCTGTAACCACAACTGCAGCCCACACCACAACAGCCGCTACCACCACAACTGCAGCTGACACCACAACAGTCCCAGCCACCACAAATGCAGCCGCTACCACAACAGCATCAGCCACCACAACTGCAATAACCACTACTACAGCCCCTCTCACCACAACTGCAACCGCAACTACGACATCCACCGCCACAACAACTGCAGCCGCGACCACAACAGCATCTGCCAACACATCAACTCCATTTACCACTTCGACAACTCCCACTGGCAGCACAACTGCAGCCGCCACCATCACCACAAATGCTCCCACCACTACTAAAATCCCTCTTACCACAACTGTAGCCGCAACAACGTCAGCCACTGCCACCACAACTGCAGCTGACAGCACAACTACAGCCGCCACCACAACAGTCCCAGTCACCACAACTGCAGCCCACACTACAACAGCCAATGCCACCACAACTGCAGCTGGTACTACAACAGCAGTTGCCACTACAACTTTCCCTGTAACCACAACTGTAGCCCACACTACAACAGCCACTGCCACCACAACTGCAGCTGACACCACAACTGAAGCCGCCACCACAACAGTCCCAGCCACCACAACTGCAGCCCACACTACAACAGCCAATGCCACCACAACTGCAGCTGGTACTACAACAGCAGTTGCCACTACAACTTCCCCTGTAACCACAACTGTAGCCCACACTACAACAGCCAATGCCACCACAACTGCAGCTGGTACTACAACAGCAGTTGCCACTACAACTTCCCCTGTAACCACAACTGTAGCCCACACTACAACAGCCAATGCCACCACAACTGCAGCTGGTACTACAACAGCAGTTGCCACTACAACTTCCCCTGTAACCACAACTGTAGCCCACACTACAACAGCCATTGCCACCACAACTGCAGCTGACACCACAACTGAAGCCGCCACCACAACAGTCCCAGCCACCACAACTATAATCACCAATACAACAGCCAATGCCAGCACAACTGCTACCACCACTACTACAGCCCCTCTCACCACAACTGTAGCCGCAACTACGTCAGCCACTGCCACCACAACTGCAGCTGACAGCACAACTACAGACGCCACGACAACAGTCCCAGTCACCACAACTGCAGCCCACACTACAACAGCCAATGCCACCACAACTGCATCTGGTACTACAACAGCAGGTTCCACAACAACTTCCCCAGTAACCGCAACTGCATCCCACACTACAACAGCCAATGCCACCACAACTGCACCTGATACTACAACAGCAGTTGCCACTACAACTTCCCCTGTAACCACAACTGCAGCCCACACCACAACAGCCGCTACCACCACAACTGCAGCTGACACCA
This sequence comes from Salvelinus fontinalis, assembly GCF_029448725.1. Lineage (NCBI taxonomy): Eukaryota > Metazoa > Chordata > Actinopteri > Salmoniformes > Salmonidae > Salvelinus > Salvelinus fontinalis. Next base: position 32,715,933 of record NC_074696.1, on the reverse strand, counting down.
CAACAGTCCCAGCCACCACAACTGCAGCCGCTACCACAACAGCATCAGCCACCACAACTGCAATAACCACTACTACAGCCCCTCTCACCACAACTGCAACCGCAACTACGACATCCACCGCCACAACAACTGCAGCCGCGACCACAACAGCATCTGCCAACACATCAACTCCATTTACCACTTCGACAACTCCCACTGGCACGACAACTGCAGCTGCCACCACCACCACAAATGCTCCCACCACTACTAAAATCCCTCTTACCACAACTGTAGCCGCAACAACGTCAGCCACTGCCACCACAACTGCAGCTGACAGCACAACTACAGCCGCCACCACAACAGTCCCAGTCACCACAACTGCAGCCCACACTACAACAGCCAATGCCACCACAACTGCAGCTGGTACTACAACAGCAGTTGCCACTACAACTTCCCCTGTAACCACAAGTGTAGCCCACACTACAACAGCCACTGCCACCACAACTGCAGCTGACACCACAACTGAAGCCGCCACCACAACAGTCCCAGCCACCACAACTGCAGCCCACACTACAACAGCCAATGCCACCACAACTGCAGCTGGTACTACAACAGCAGTTGCCACTACAAGTTCCCCTGTAACCACAACTGTAGCCCACACTACAACAGCCAATGCCAACACAACTGCAGCTGGTACTACAACAGCAGTTGCCACTACAACTTCCCCTGTAACCACAACTGTAGCCCACACTACAACAGCCATTGCCACCACAACTGCAGCTGACACCACACCTGAAGCCGCCACCACAACAGTCCCAGCCACCACAACTATAATCACCAATACAACAGCCACTGCCACCACAACTGCTACCACCACTACTACAGCCCCTCTCACCACAACTGTAGCCGCAACTACGTCAGCCACTGCCACCACAACTGCAGCTGACAGCACAACTACAGACGCCACGACAACAGTCCCAGTCACCACAACTGCAGCCCACACTACAACAGCCAATGCCACCACAACTGCAGCTGGTACTACAACAGCAGTTTCCACAACAACTTCCCCAGAAACCGCAACTGCATCCCACACCACAACAGCCAAGGCCACCACAACTGCACCCGATACTACAACAGCAGTTGCCACTACAACTTCCCCTGTAACCACAACTGCAGCCCACACCACAACAGCCGCTACCACCACAACTGCAGCTGACACCACAACAGTCCCAGCCACCACAAATGCAGCCGCTACCACAACAGCATCAGCCACCACAACTGCAATAACCACTACTACAGCCCCTCTCACCACAACTGCAACCGCAACTACGACATCCACCGCCACAACAACTGCAGCCGCGACCACAACAGCATCTGCCAACACATCAACTCCATTTACCACTTCGACAACTCCCACTGGCAGCACAACTGCAGCCGCCACCATCACCACAAATGCTCCCACCACTACTAAAATCCCTCTTACCACAACTGTAGCCGCAACAACGTCAGCCACTGCCACCACAACTGCAGCTGACAGCACAACTACAGCCGCCACCACAACAGTCCCAGTCACCACAACTGCAGCCCACACTACAACAGCCAATGCCACCACAACTGCAGCTGGTACTACAACAGCAGTTGCCACTACAACTTTCCCTGTAACCACAACTGTAGCCCACACTACAACAGCCACTGCCACCACAACTGCAGCTGACACCACAACTGAAGCCGCCACCACAACAGTCCCAGCCACCACAACTGCAGCCCACACTACAACAGCCAATGCCACCACAACTGCAGCTGGTACTACAACAGCAGTTGCCACTACAACTTCCCCTGTAACCACAACTCTAGCCCACACTACAACAGCCAATGCCACCACAACTGCAGCTGGTACTACAACAGCAGTTGCCACTACAACTTCCCCTGTAACCACAACTGCAGCCCACACCACAACAGCCGCAACCACAACAGTCCCAGCCACCACAACTATAATCACCAATACAACAGCCAATGCCAGCACAACTGCTACCACCACTACTACAGCCCCTCTCACCACAACTGTAGCCGCAACTACGTCAGCCACTGCCACCACAACTGCAGCTGACAGCACAACTACAGACGCCACGACAACAGTCCCAGTCACCACAACTGCAGCCCACACTACAACAGCCAATGCCACCACAACTGCATCTGGTACTACAACAGCAGTTTCCACAACAACTTCCCCTGTAACCACAACTGCAGCCCACACCACAACAGCCGCTACCACCACAACTGCAGCTGACACCACAACAGTCCCAGCCACCACAACTGCAGCCGCTACCACAACAGCATCAGCCACCACAACTGCAATAACCACTACTACAGCCCCTCTCACCACAACTGCAACCGCAACTACGACATCCACCGCCACAACAACTGCAGCCGCGACCACAACAGCATCTGCCAACACATCAACTCCATTTACCACTTCGACAACTCCCACTGGCACAACAACTGCAGCCGCGACCACAACAGCATCTGCCAACACATCTACTCCATTTACCACTTCGACAACTCCCACTGGCACGACAACTGCAGCGGCCACCACCACCACAAATGCTCCCACCACTACTAAAATCCCTCTTACCACAACTGTAGCCGCAACAACGTCAGCCACTGCCACCACAACTGCAGCTGACAGCACAACTACAGCCGCCACCACAACAGTCCCAGTCACCACAACTGCAGCCCACACTACAACAGCCAATGCCACCACAACTGCAGCTGGTACTACAACAGCAGTTGCCACTACAACTTCCCCTGTAACCACAACTGTAGCCCACACTACAACAGCCACTGCCACCACAACTGCAGCTGACACCACAACTGAAGCCGCCACCACAACAGTCCCAGCCACCACAACTGCAGCCCACACTACAACAGCCAATGCCACCACAACTGCAGCTGGTACTACAACAGCAGTTGCCACTACAACTTCCCCTGTAACCACAACTGTAGCCCACACTACAACAGCCAATGCCACCACAACTGCAGCTGGTACTACAACAGCAGTTGCCACTACAACTTCCCCTGTAACCACAACTGTAGCCCACACTACAACAGCCATTGCCACCACAACTGCAGCTGACACCACAACTGAAGCCGCCACCACAACAGTCCCAGCCACCACAACTATAATCACCAATACAACAGCCAATGCCAGCACAACTGCTACCACCACTACTACAGCCCCTCTCACCACAACTGTAGCCGCAACTACGTCAGCCACTGCCACCACAACTGCAGCTGACAGCACAACTACAGACGCCACGACAACAGTCCCAGTCACCACAACTGCAGCCCACACTACAACAGCCAATGCCACCACAACTGCAGCTGGTACTACAACAGCAGGTTCCACAACAACTTCCCCAGTAACCGCAACTGCATCCCACACTACAACAGCCAATGCCACCACAACTGCACCTGACACTACAACAGCAGTTGCCACTACAACTTCCCCTGTAACCACAACTGCAGCCCAAACCACAACAGCCGCTACCACCACAACTGCAGCTGACACCACAACAGTCCCAGCCACCACAACTGCAGCCGCTACCACAACAGCATCAGCCACCACAACTGCAATAACCACTACTACAGCCCCTCTCACCACAACTGCAACCGCAACTACGACATCCACCGCCACAACAACTGCAGCCGCGACCACGACAGCATCTGCCAACACATCAACTCTATTTACCACTTCGACAACTCCCACTGGCACGACAACTGCAGCCGCCACCACCACCACAAATGCTCCCACCACTACTAAAATCCCTCTTAACACAACTGTAGCCGCAACAACGTCAGCCACTGCCACCACAACTGCAGCTGACAGCACAACTACAGCCGCCACCACAACAGTCCCAGTCACCACAACTGCAGCCCACACTACAACAGCCAATGCCACCACAACTGCAGCTGGTACTACAACAGCAGTTGCCACTACAACTTCCCCTGTAACCACAACTGTAGCCCACACTACAACAGCCACTGCCACCACAACTGCAGCTGACACCACAACTGGAGCCGCCACCACAACAGTCCCAGCCACCACAACTGAAGCCCACACTACAACAGCCAATGCCACCACAACTGCAGCTGGTACTACAACAGCAGTTGCCACTACAACTTCCCCTGTAACCACAACTGTAGCCCACACTACAACAGCCATTGCCACCACAACTGCAGCTGACACCACAACTGAAGCCGCAACCACAACAGTCCCAGCCACCACAACTATAATCACCAATACAACAGCCAATGCCAGCACAACTGCTACCACCACTACTACAGCCCCTCTCACCACAACTGTAGCCGCAACTACGTCAGCCACTGCCACCACAACTGCAGCTGACAGCACAAATACAGACGCCACGACAACAGTCCCAGTCACCACAACTGCAGCCCACACTACAACAGCCAATGCCACCACAACTGCATATGGTACTACAACAGCAGTTTCCACAACAACTTCCCCTGTAACCACAACTGCAGCCCACACCACAACAGCCGCTACCACCACAACTGCAGCTGACACCACAACAGTCCCAGCCACCACAACTGCAGCCGCTACCACAACAGCATCAGCCACCACAACTGCAATAACCACTACTACAGCCCCTCTCACCACAACTGCAACCGCAACTACGACATCCACCGCCACAACAACTGCAGCCGCGACCACAACAGCATCTGCCAACACATCTACTCCATTTACCACTTCGACAACTCCCACTGGCACGACAACTGCAGCGGCCACCACCACCACAAATGCTCCCACCACTACTAAAATCCCTCTTACCACAACTGTAGCCGCAACAACGTCAGCCACTGCCACCACAACTGCAGCTGACAGCACAACTACAGCCGCCACCACAACAGTCCCAGTCACCACAACTGCAGCCCACACTACAACAGCCAATGCCACCACAACTGCAGCTGGTACTACAACAGCAGTTGCCACTACAACTTCCCCTGTAACCACAACTGTAGCCCACACTACAACAGCCACTGCCACCACAACTGCAGCTGACACCACAACTGAAGCGGCCACCACAACAGTCCCAGCCACCACAACTGCAGCCCACACTACAACAGCCAATGCCACCACAACTGCAGCTGGTACTACAACAGCAGTTGCCACTACAACTTCCCCTGTAACCACAACTGTAGCCCACACTACAACAGCCAATGCCACCACAACTGCAGCTGGTACTACAACAGCAGTTGCCACTACAACTTCCCCTGTAACCACAACTGTAGCCCACACTACAACAGCCATTGCCACCACAACTGCAGCTGACACCACAACTGAAGCCGCCACCACAACAGTCCCAGCCACCACAACTATAATCACCAATACAACAGCCAATGCCAGCACAACTGCTACCACCACTACTACAGCCCCTCTCACCACAACTGTAGCCGCAACTACGTCAGCCACTGCCACCACAACTGCAGCTGACAGCACAACTACAGACGCCACGACAACAGTCCCAGTCACCACAACTGCAGCCCACACTACAACAGCCAATGCCACCACAACTGCAGCTGGTACTACAACAGCAGGTTCCACAACAACTTCCCCAGTAACCGCAACTGCATCCCACACTACAACAGCCAATGCCACCACAACTGCACCTGATACTACAACAGCAGTTGCCACTACAACTTCCCCTGTAACCACAACTGCAGCCCAAACCACAACAGCCGCTACCACCACAACTGCAGCTGACACCACAACAGTCCCAGCCACCACAACTGCAGCCGCTACCACAACAGCATCAGCCACCACAACTGCAATAACCACTACTACAGCCCCTCTCACCACAACTTCAACCGCAACTACGACATCCACCGCCACAACAACTGCAGCCGCGACCACAACAGCATCTGCCAACACATCAACTCCATTTACCACTTCGACAACTCCCACTGGCACGACAACTGCAGCTGCCACCACCACCACAAATGCTCCCACCACTACTAAAATCCCTCTTACCACAACTGTAGCCGCAACAACGTCAGCCACTGCCAACACAACTGCAGCTGACAGCACAACTACAGCCGCCACCACAACAGTCCCAGTCACCACAACTGCAGCCCACACTACAACAGCCAATGCCACCACAACTGCAGCTGGTACTACAACAGCAGTTGCCACTACAACTTCCCCTGTAACCACAAGTGTAGCCCACACTAAAACAGCCACTGCCACCACAACTGCAGCTGACACCACAACTGAAGCCGCCACCACAACAGTCCCAGCCACCACAACTGCAGCCCACACTACAACAGCCAATGCCACCACAACTGCAGCTGGTACTACAACAGCAGTTGCCACTACAACTTCCCCTGTAACCACAACTGTAGCCCACACTACAACAGCCAATGCCAACACAACTGCAGCTGGTACTACAACAGCAGTTGCCACTACAACTTCCCCTGTAACCACAACTGTAGCCCACACTACAATAGCCATTGCCACCACAACTGCAGCTGACACCACAACTGAAGCCGCCACCACAACAGTCCCAGCCACCACAACTATAATCACCAATACAACAGCCAATAACAGCACAACTGCTACCACCACTACTACAGCCCCTCTCACCACAACTGTAGCCGCAACTACGTCAGCCACTGCCACCACAACTGCAGCTGACAGCACAACTACAGACGCCACGACAACAGTCCCAGTCACCACAACTGCAGCCCACACTACAACAGCCAATGCCACCACAACTGCAGCTGGTACTACAACAGCAGTTGCCACTACAACTTCCCCTGTAACCACAACTGCAGCCCACACCACAACAGCCGCTACCACCACAACTGAAGCTGACACCACAACAGTCCCAGCCACCACAACTGCAGCCGCTACCACAACAGCATCAGCCACCACAACTGCAATAACCACTACTACAGCCCCTCTCACCACAACTGCAACCGCAACTACGACATCCACCGCCACAACAACTGCAGCCGCGACCACAACAGCATCTGCCAACACATCAACTCCATTTACCACTTCGACAACTCCCACTGGCACGACAACTGCAGCCGCCACCACCACCACAAATGCTCCCACCACTACTAAAATCCCTCTTACCACAACAGTAGCCGCAACAACGTCAGCCACTGCCACCACAACTGCAGCTGACAGCACAACTACAGCCGCCACCACAACAGTCCCAGTCACCACAACTGCAGCCCACACTACAACAGCCAATGCCACCACAACTGCAGCTGGTACTACAACAGCAGTTGCCACTACAACTTCCCCTGTAACCACAACTGTAGCCCACACTACAACAGCCACTGCCACCACAACTGCAGCTGACACCACAACTGAAGCGGCCACCACAACAGTCCCAGCCACCACAACTGCAGCCCACACTACAACAGCCAATGCCACCACAACTGCAGCTGGTACTACAACAGCAGTTGCCACTACAACTTCCCCTGTAACCATAACTGTAGCCCACACTACAACAGCCAATGCCACCACAACTGCAGCTGGTACTACAACAGCAGTTGCCACTACAACTTCCCCTGTAAACACAACTGCAGCCCACACCACAACAGCCGCTACCACCACAACTGCAGCTGACACCACAACAGTCCCAGCCACCACAACTGCAGCCGCTACCACAACAGCATCAGCCACCACAACTGCAATAACCACTACTACAGCCCCTCTCACCACAACTGCAACCGCAACTACGACATCCACCGCCACAACAACTGCAGCCGCGAACACAACAGCATCTGCCAACACATCAACTACATTTACCACTTCGACAACTCCCACTGGCACGACAACTGCAGCCGCCACCACCACCACAAATGCTCCCACCACTACTAAAATCCCTCTTACCACAACTGTAGCCGCAACAACGTCAGCCACTCTCACCACAACTGCAACCGCAACTACGACATCCACCGCCACAACAACTGCAGCCGCGAACACAACAGCATCTGCCAACACATCAACTACATTTACCACTTCGACAACTCCCACTGGCACGACAACTGCAGCCGCCACCACCACCACAAATGCACCCACCACTACTAAAATCCCTCTTACCACAACTGTAGCCGCAACAACGTCAGCCACTGCCACCACAACTGCAGCTGACAGCACAACTACAGCCGCCACCACAACAGTCCCAGTCACCACAACTGCAGCCCACACTACAACAGCCAATGCCACCACAACTGCAGCTGGTACTACAACAGCAGTTGCCACTACAACTTCCCCTGTAACCACAAGTGTAGCCCACACTACAACAGCCACTGCCACCACAACTGCAGCTGACAGCACAACTACAGACGCCACGACAACAGTCCCAGTCACCACAACTGCAGCCCACACTACAACAGCCAATGCCACCACAACTGCATCTGGTACTACAACAGCAGTTTCCACAACAACTTCCCCAGTAACCGCAACTGCATCCCACACTACAACAGCCAATGCCACCACAACTGCACCCGATACTACAACAGCAGTTGCCACTACAACTTCCCCTGTAACCACAACTGCAGCCCACACCACAACAGCCGCTACCACCACAACTGCAGCTGACACCACAACAGTCCCAGCCACCACAACTGCAGCCGCTACCACAACAGCATCAGCCACCACAACTGCAATAACCACTACTACAGCCCCTCTCACCACAACTGCAACCGCAACTACGACATCCACCGCCACAACAACTGCAGCCGCGACCACAACAGCATCTGCCAACACATCAACTCCATTTACCACTTCGACAACTCCCACTGGCACGACAACTGCAGCCGCCACCACCACCACAAATGCTCCCACCACTACTAAAATCCCTCTTACCACAACTGTAGCCGCAACAACGTCAGCCACTGCCACCACAACTGCAGCTGACAGCACAACTACAGCCGCCACCACAACAGTCCCAGTCACCACAACTGCAGCCCACACTACAACAGCCAATGCCACCACAACTGCAGCTGGTACTACAACAGCAGTTGCCACTACAACTTCCCCTGTAACCACAAGTGTAGCCCACACTACAACAGCCACTGCCACCACAACTGCAGCTGACACCACAACTGGAGCCGCCACCACAACAGTCCCAGCCACCACAACTGCAGCCCACACTACAACAGCCAATGCCACCACAACTGCAGCTGGTACTACAACAGCAGTTGCCACTACAACTTCCCCTGTAACCACAACTGTAGCCCACACTACAACAGCCAATGCCACCACAACTGCAGCTGGTACTACAACAGCAGTTGCCACTACAACTTCCCCTGTAACCACAACTGTAGCCCACACTACAACAGCCATTGCCACCACAACTGCAGCTGACACCACAACTGAAGCCGCCACCACAACAGTCCCAGCCACCACAACTATAATCACCAATACAACAGCCAATGCCAGCACAACTGCTACCACCACTACTACAGCCCCTCTCACCACAACTGTAGCCACAACTACGTCAGCCACTGCCACCACAACTGCAGCTGACAGCACAACTACAGACGCCACGACAACAGTCCCAGTCACCACAACTGCAGCCCACACTACAACAGCCAATGCCACCACAACTGCATATGGTACTACAACAGCAGTTTCCACAACAACTTCCCCTGTAACCACAACTGCAGCCCACACCACAACAGCCGCTACCACCACAACTGCAGCTGACACCACAACAGTCCCAGCCACCACAACTGCAGCCGCTACCACAACAGCATCAGCCACCACAACTGCAATAACCACTACTACAGCCCCTCTCACCACAACTGCAACCGCAACTACGACATCCACCACCACAACAACTGCAGCCGCGAACACAACAGCATCTGCCAACACATCAACTCCATTTACCACTTCGACAACGCCCACTGGCACGACAACTCCAGCCGCCACCACCACCACAAATGCTCCCACCACTACTAAAATCCCTCTTACCACAACTGTAGCCGCAACAACGTCAGCCACTGCCACCACAACTGCAGCTGACAGCACAACTACAGCCGCCACCACAACAGTCCCAGTCACCACAACTGCAGCCCACACTACAACAGCCAATGCCACCACAACTGCAGCTGGTACTACAACAGCAGTTGCCACTACAACTTTCCCTGTAACCACAACTGTAGCCCACACTACAACAGCCACTGCCACCACAACTGCAGCTGACACCACAACTGAAGCCGCCACCACAACAGTCCCAGCCACCACAACTGCAGCCCACACTACAACAGCCAATGCCACCACAACTGCAGCTGGTACTACAACAGCAGTTGCCACTACAACTTCCCCTGTAACCACAACTGTAGCCCACACTACAACAGCCAATGCCACCACAACTGCAGCTGGTACTACAACAGCAGTTGCCACTACAACTTCCTCTGTAACCACAACTGCAGCCCACACCACAACAGCCGCTACCACCACAACTGCAGCTGACACCACAACAGTCCCAGCCACCACAACTGCAGCCGCTACCACAACAGCATCAGCCACCACAACTGCAATAACCACTACTACAGCCCCTCTCACCACAACTGCAACCGCAACTACGACATCCACCGCCACAACAACTGCAGCCGCGACCACAACAGCATCTGCCAACGCATCTACTCCATTTACCACTTCGACAACTCCCACTGGCACGACAACTGCAGCGGCCACCACCACCACAAATGCTCCCACCACTACTAAAATCCCTTTTACCACAACTGTAGCCGCAACAACGTCAGCCACTGCCACCACAACTGCAGCTGACAGCACAACTACAGACGCCACGACAACAGTCCCAGTCACCACAACTGCAGCCCACACTACAACAGCCAATGCCACCACAACTGCAGCTGGTACTACAACAGCAGTTTCCACAACAGCTTCCCCAGAAACCGCAACTGCATCCCACACTACAACAGCCAAGGCCACCACAACTGCACCCGATACTACAACAGCAGTTGCCACTACAACTTCCCCTGTAACCACAACTGCAGCCCACACCACAACAGCCGCTACCACCACAACTGCAGCTGACACCACAACAGTCCCAGCCACCACAAATGCAGCCGCTACCACAACAGCATCAGCCACCACGACTGCAATAACCACTACTACAGCCCCTCTCACCACAACTGCAACCGCAACTACGACATCCACCGCCACAACAACTGCAGCCGCGACCACAACAGCATCTGCCAACACATCAACTCCATTTACCACTTCGACAACTACCACTGGCAGCACAACTGCAGCCGCCACCATCACCACAAATGCTCCCACCACTACTAAAATCCCTCTTACCACAACTGTAGCCGCAACAACGTCAGCCACTGCCACCACAACTGCAGCTGACAGCACAACTACAGCCGCCACCACAACAGTCCCAGTCACCACAACTGCAGCCCACACTACAACAGCCAATGCCACCACAACTGCAGCTGGTACTACAACAGCAGTTGCCACTACAACTTTCCCTGTAACCACAACTGTAGCCCACACTACAACAGCCACTGCCACCACAACTGCAGCTGACACCACAACTGAAGCCGCCACCACAACAGTCCCAGCCACCACAACTGCAGCCCACACTACAACAGCCAATGCCACCACAACTGCAGCTGGTACTACAACAGCAGTTGCCACTACAGCTTCCCCTGTAACCACAACTGTAGCCCACACTACAACAGCCAATGCCACCACAACTGCAGCTGGTACTACAACAGCAGTTGCCACTACAACTTCCCCTGTAACCACAACTGTAGCCCACACTACAACAGCCATTGCCACCACAACTGCAGCTGACACCACAACTGAAGCCGCCACCACAACAGTCCCAGCCACCACAACTATAATCACCAATACAACAGCCAATGCCAGCACAACTGCTACCACCACTACTACAGCCCCTCTCACCACAACTGTAGCCGCAACTACGTCAGCCACTGCCACCACAACTGCAGCTGACAGCACAACTACAGACGCCACGACAACAGTCCCAGTCACCACAACTGCAGCCCACACTACAACAGCCAATGCCACCACAACTGCAGCTGGTACTACAACAGCAGGTTCCACAACAACTTCCCCAGTAACCGCAACTGCATCCCACACTACAACAGCCAATGCCACCACAACTGCACCTGATACTACAACAGCAGTTGCCACTACAACTTCCCCTGTAACCACAACTGCAGCCCACACCACAACAGCCGCTACCACCACAACTGCAGCTGACACCACAACAGTCCCAGCCACCACAACTGCAGCCGCTACCACAACAGCATCAGCCACCACAACTGCAATAACCACTACAACAGCCCCTCTCACCACAACTGCAACCGCAACTACGACATCCACCGCCACAACAACTGCAGCCGCGACCACAACAGCATCTGCCAACACATCAACTCCATTTACCACTTCGACAACTCCCACTGGCACGACAACTGCAGCTGCCACCACCACCACAAATGCTCCCACCACTACTAAAATCCCTCTTACCACAACTGTAGCCGCAACAACGTCAGCCACTGCCACCACAACTGCAGCTGACAGCACAACTACAGCCGCCACCACAACAGTCCCAGTCACTACAACTGCAGCCCACACTACAACAGCCGATGCCACCACAACTGCAGCTGGTACTACAACAGCAGTTGCCACTACAACTTCCCCTGTAACCACAAGTGTAGCCCACACTACAACAGCCACTGCCACCACAACTGCAGCTGACACCACAACTGAAGCCGCCACCACAACAGTCCCAGCCACCACAACTGCAGCCCACACTACAACAGCCAATGCCACCACAACTGCAGCTGGTACTACAACAGCAGTTGCCACTACAAGTTCCCCTGTAACCACAACTGTAGCCCACACTACAACAGCCAATGCCAACACAACTGCAGCTGGTACTACAACAGCAGTTGCCACTACAACTTCCCCTGTAACCACAACTGTAGCCCACACTACAACAGCCATTGCCACCACAACTGCAGCTGACACCACACCTGAAGCCGCCACCACAACAGTCCCAGCCACCACAACTATAATCACCAATACAACAGCCACTGCCACCACAACTGCTACCACCACTACTACAGCCCCTCTCACCACAACTGTAGCCGCAACTACGTCAGCCACTGCCACCACAACTGCAGCTGACAGCACAACTACAGACGCCACGACAACAGTCCCAGTCACCACAACTGCAGCCCACACTACAACAGCCAATGCCACCACAACTGCAGCTGGTACTACAACAGCAGTTTCCACAACAACTTCCCCAGAAACCGCAACTGCATCCCACACTACAACAGCCAAGGCCACCACAACTGCACCCGATACTACAACAGCAGTTGCCACTACAACTTCCCCTGTAACCACAACTGTAGCCCACACTACAACAGCCATTGCCACCACAACTGCAGCTGACACCACAACTGAAGCCGCCACCACAACAGTCCCAGCCACCACAACTATAATCACCAATACAACAGCCAATGCCAGCACAACTGCTACCACCACTACTACAGCCCCTCTCACCACAACTGTAGCCGCAACTACGTCAGCCACTGCCACCACAACTGCAGCTGACAGCACAACTACAGACGCCACGACAACAGTCCCAGTCACCACAACTGCAGCCCACACTACAACAGCCAATGCCACCACAACTGCATATGGTACTACAACAGCAGTTTCCACAACAACTTCCCCTGTAACCACAACTGCAGCCCACACCACAACAGCCGCTACCACCACAACTGCAGCTGACACCACAACAGTCCCAGCCACCACAACTGCAGCCGCTACCACAACAGCTTCAGCCACCACAACTGCAATAACCACTACAACAGCCCCTCTCACCACAACTGCAACCGCAACTACGACATCCACCGCCACAACAACTGCAGCCGCGACCACAACAGCATCTGCCAACACATCAACTCCATTTACCACTTCGACAACTCCCACTGGCACGACAACTGCAGCTGCCACCACCACCACAAATGCTCCCACCACTACTAAAATCCCTCTTACCACAACTGTAGCCGCAACAACGTCAGCCACTGCCACCACAACTGCAGCTGACAGCACAACTACAGCCGCCACCACAACAGTCCCAGTCACTACAACTGCAGCCCACACTACAACAGCCGATGCCACCACAACTGCAGCTGGTACTACAACAGCAGTTGCCACTACAACTTCCCCTGTAACCACAAGTGTAGCCCACACTACAACAGCCACTGCCACCACAACTGCAGCTGACACCACAACTGAAGCCGCCACCACAACAGTCCCAGCCACCACAACTGCAGCCCACACTACAACAGCCAATGCCACCACAACTGCAGCTGGTACTACAACAGCAGTTGCCACTACAAGTTCCCCTGTAACCACAACTGTAGCCCACACTACAACAGCCAATGCCAACACAACTGCAGCTGGTACTACAACAGCAGTTGCCACTACAACTTCCCCTGTAACCACAACTGTAGCCCACACTACAACAGCCATTGCCACCACAACTGCAGCTGACACCACACCTGAAGCCGCCACCACAACAGTCCCAGCCACCACAACTATAATCACCAATACAACAGCCACTGCCACCACAACTGCTACCACCACTACTACAGCCCCTCTCACCACAACTGTAGCCGCAACTACGTCAGCCACTGCCACCACAACTGCAGCTGACAGCACAACTACAGACGCCACGACAACAGTCCCAGTCACCACAACTGCAGCCCACACTACAACAGCCAATGCCACCACAACTGCAGCTGGTACTACAACAGCAGTTTCCACAACAACTTCCCCAGAAACCGCAACTGCATCCCACACTACAACAGCCAAGGCCACCACAACTGCACCCGATACTACAACAGCAGTTGCCACTACAACTTCCCCTGTAACCACAACTGTAGCCCACACTACAACAGCCATTGCCACCACAACTGCAGCTGACACCACAACTGAAGCCGCCACCACAACAGTCCCAGCCACCACAACTATAATCACCAATACAACAGCCAATGCCAGCACAACTGCTACCACCACTACTACAGCCCCTCTCACCACAACTGTAGCCGCAACTACGTCAGCCACTGCCACCACAACTGCAGCTGACAGCACAACTACAGACGCCACGACAACAGTCCCAGTCACCACAACTGCAGCCCACACTACAACAGCCAATGCCACCACAACTGCATATGGTACTACAACAGCAGTTTCCACAACAACTTCCCCTGTAACCACAACTGCAGCCCACACCACAACAGCCGCTACCACCACAACTGCAGCTGACACCACAACAGTCCCAGCCACCACAACTGCAGCCGCTACCACAACAGCTTCAGCCACCACAACTGCAATAACCACTACTACAGCCCCTCTCACCACAACTGCAACCGCAACTACGACATCCACCGCCACAACAACTGCAGCCGCGACCACAACAGCATCTGCCAACACATCAACTACATTTACCACTTCGACAACTCCCACTGGCACGACAACTGCAGCCGCCACCACCACCACAAATGCTCCCACCACTACTAAAATCCCTCTTACCACAACTGTAGCCGCAACAACGTCAGCCACTGCCACCACAACTGCAGCTGACAGCACAACTACAGCCGCCACCACAACAGTCCCAGTCACCACAACTGCAGCCCACACTACAACAGCCAATGCCACCACAACTGCAGCTGGTACTACAACAGCAGTTGCCACTACAACTTCACAACTTCCCCTGTAACCACAAGTGTAGCCCACACTACAACAGCCACTGCCACCACAACTGCAGCTGACAGCACAACTACAGACGCCACGACAACAGTCCCAGTCACCACAACTGCAGCCCACACTACAACAGCCAATGCCACCACAACTGCATCTGGTACTACAACAGCAGTTTCCACAACAACTTCCCCAGTAACCGCAACTGCATCCCACACTACAACAGCCAATGCCACCACAACTGCACCCGATACTACAACAGCAGTTGCCACTACAACTTCCCCTGTAACCACAACTGCAGCCCACACCACAACAGCCGCTACCACCACAACTGCAGCTGACACCACAACAGTCCCAGCCACCACAACTGCAGCCGCTACCACAACAGCATCAGCCACCACAACTGCAATAACCACTACTACAGCCCCTCTCACCACAACTGCAACCGCAACTACGACATCCACCGCCACAACAACTGCAGCCGCGACCACAACAGCATCTGCCAACACATCAACTCCATTTACCACTTCGACAACTCCCACTGGCACGACAACTGCAGCCGCCACCACCACCACAAATGCTCCCACCACTACTAAAATCCCTCTTACCACAACTGTAGCCGCAACAACGTCAGCCACTGCCACCACAACTGCAGCTGACAGCACAACTACAGCCGCCACCACAACAGTCCCAGTCACCACAACTGCAGCCCACACTACAACAGCCAATGCCACCACAACTGCAGCTGGTACTACAACAGCAGTTGCCACTACAACTTCCCCTGTAACCACAACTGTAGCCCACACTACAACAGCCACTGCCACCACAACTGCAGCTGACACCACAACTGGAGCCGCCACCACAACAGTCCCAGCCACCACAACTGCAGCCCACACTACAACAGCCAATGCCACCACAACTGCAGCTGGTACTACAACAGCAGTTGCCACTACAACTTCCCCTGTAACCACAACTGTAGCCCACACTACAACAGCCAATGCCACCACAACTGCAGCTGGTACTACAACAGCAGTTGCCACTACAACTTCCCCTGTAACCACAACTGTAGCCCACACTACAACAGCCACTGCCACCACAACTGCAGCTGACACCACAACTGAAGCCGCCACCACAACAGTCCCAGCCACCACAACTATAATCACCAATACAACAGCCAATGCCAGCACAACTGCTACCACCACTACTACAGCCCCTCTCACCACAACTGTAGCCGCAACTACGTCAGCCACTGCCACCACAACTGCAGCTGACAGCACAACTACAGACGCCACGACAACAGTCCCAGTCACCACAACTGCAGCCCACACTACAACAGCCAATGCCACCACAACTGCATATGGTACTACAACAGCAGTTTCCACAACAACTTCCCCTGTAACCACAACTGCAGCCCACACCACAACAGCCGCTACCACCACAACTGCAGCTGACACCACAACAGTCCCAGCCACCACAACTGCAGCCGCTACCACAACAGCATCAGCCACCACAACTGCAATAACCACTACTACAGCCCCTCTCACCACAACTGCAACCGCAACTACGACATCCACCGCCACAACAACTGCAGCCGCGAACACAACAGCATCTGCCAACACATCAACTCCATTTACCACTTCGACAACTCCCACTGGCAGCACAACTGCAGCCGCCACCACCACCACAAATGCTCCCACCACTACTAAAATCCCTCTTACCACAACTGTAGCCGCAACAACGTCAGCCACTGCCACCACAACTGCAGCTGACAGCACAACTACCGCCGCCACCACAACAGTCCCAGTCACCACAACTGCAGCCCACACTACAACAGCCAATGCCACCACAACTGCAGCTGGTACTACAACAGCAGTTGCCACTACAACTTCCCCTGTAACCACAACTGTAGCCCACACTACAACAGCCAATGCCAACACAACTGCAGCTGGTACTACAACAGCAGTTGCCACTACAACTTCCCCTGTAACCACAACTGTAGCCCAGACTACAACAGCCATTGCCACCACAACTGCAGCTGACACCACAACTGAAGCCGCCACCACAACAGTCCCAGCCACCACAACTATAATCACCAATACAACAGCCAATGCCAGCACAACTGCTACCACCACTACTACAGCCCCTCTCACCACAACTGTAGCCGCAACTACGTCAGCCACTGCCACCACAACTGCAGCTGACAGCACAACTACAGACGCCACGACAACAGTCCCAGTCACCACAACTGCAGCCCACACTACAACAGCCAATGCCACCACAACTGCATATGGTACTACAACAGCAGTTTCCACAACAACTTCCCCTGTAACCACAACTGCAGCCCACACCACAACAACCGCTACCACCACAACTGCAGCTGACACCACAACAGTCCCAGCCACCACAACTGCAGCCGCTACCACAACAGCATCAGCCACCACAACTGCAATAACCACTACTACAGCCCCTCTCACCACAACTGCAACCGCAACTACGACATCCACCGCCACAACAACTGCAGCCGCGAACACAACAGCATCTGCCAACACATCAACTCCATTTACCACTTCGACAACGCCCACTGGCACGACAACTCCAGCCGCCACCACCACCACAAATGCTCCCACCACTACTAAAATCCCTCTTACCACAACTGTAGCCGCAACAACGTCAGCCACTGCCACCACAACTGCAGCTGACAGCACAACTACAGCCGCCACCACAACAGTCCCAGTCACCACAACTGCAGCCCACACTACAACAGCCAATGCCACCACAACTGCAGCTGGTACTACAACAGCAGTTGCCACTACAACTTTCCCTGTAACCACAACTGTAGCCCACACTACAACAGCCACTGCCACCACAACTGCAGCTGACACCACAACTGAAGCCGCCACCACAACAGTCCCAGCCACCACAACTGCAGCCCACACTACAACAGCCAATGCCACCACAACTGCAGCTGGTACTACAACAGCAGTTGCCACTACAACTTCCCCTGTAACCACAACTGTAGCCCACACTACAACAGCCAATGCCACCACAACTGCAGCTGGTAATACAACAGCA
Organism: Salvelinus fontinalis; assembly: GCF_029448725.1. Lineage (NCBI taxonomy): Eukaryota > Metazoa > Chordata > Actinopteri > Salmoniformes > Salmonidae > Salvelinus > Salvelinus fontinalis. The sequence goes on along the minus strand of NC_074696.1, from coordinate 32,697,056 downwards.
GTTGCCACTACAACTTCCCCTGTAAACACAACTGCAGCCCACACCACAACAGCCGCTACCACCACAACTGCAGCTGACACCACAACAGTCCCAGCCACCACAACTGCAGCCGCTACCACAACAGCATCAGCCACCACAACTGCAATAACCACTACTACAGCCCCTCTCACCACAACTGCAACCGCAACTACGACATCCACCGCCACAACAACTGCAGCCGCGACCACAACAGCATCTGCCAACACATCAACTACATTTACCACTTCGACAACTCCCACTGGCACGACAACTGCAGCCGCCACCACCACCACAAATGCTCCCACCACTACTAAAATCCCTCTTACCACAACTGTAGCCGCAACAACGTCAGCCACTGCCACCACAACTGCAGCTGACAGCACAACTACAGCCGCCACCACAACAGTCCCAGTCACCACAACTGCAGCCCACACTACAACAGCCAATGCCACCACAACTGCAGCTGGTACTACAACAGCAGTTGCCACTACAACTTCCCCTGTAACCACAAGTGTAGCCCACACTACAACAGCCACTGCCACCACAACTGCAGCTGACAGCACAACTACAGACGCCACGACAACAGTCCCAGTCACCACAACTGCAGCCCACACTACAACAGCCAATGCCACCACAACTGCATCTGGTACTACAACAGCAGTTTCCACAACAACTTCCCCAGTAACCGCAACTGCATCCCACACTACAACAGCCAATGCCACCACAACTGCACCCGATACTACAACAGCAGTTGCCACTACAACTTCCCCTGTAACCACAACTGCAGCCCACACCACAACAGCCGCTACCACCACAACTGCAGCTGACACCACAACAGTCCCAGCCACCACAACTGCAGCCGCTACCACAACAGCATCAGCCACCACAACTGCAATAACCACTACTACAGCCCCTCTCACCACAACTGCAACCGCAACTACGACATCCACCGCCACAACAACTGCAGCCGCGACCACAACAGCATCTGCCAACACATCAACTCCATTTACCACTTCGACAACTCCCACTGGCACGACAACTGCAGCCGCCACCACCACCACAAATGCTCCCACCACTACTAAAATCCCTCTTACCACAACTGTAGCCGCAACAACGTCAGCCACTGCCACCACAACTGCAGCTGACAGCACAACTACAGCCGCCACCACAACAGTCCCAGTCACCACAACTGCAGCCCACACTACAACAGCCAATGCCACCACAACTGCAGCTGGTACTACAACAGCAGTTGCCACTACAACTTCCCCTGTAACCACAACTGTAGCCCACACTACAACAGCCACTGCCACCACAACTGCAGCTGACACCACAACTGGAGCCGCCACCACAACAGTCCCAGCCACCACAACTGCAGCCCACACTACAACAGCCAATGCCACCACAACTGCAGCTGGTACTACAACAGCAGTTGCCACTACAACTTCCCCTGTAACCACAACTGTAGCCCACACTACAACAGCCAATGCCACCACAACTGCAGCTGGTACTACAACAGCAGTTGCCACTACAACTTCCCCTGTAACCACAACTGTAGCCCACACTACAACAGCCATTGCCACCACAACTGCAGCTGACACCACAACTGAAGCCGCCACCACAACAGTCCCAGCCACCACAACTATAATCACCAATACAACAGCCAATGCCAGCACAACTGCTACCACCACTACTACAGCCCCTCTCACCACAACTGTAGCCGCAACTACGTCAGCCACTGCCACCACAACTGCAGCTGACAGCACAACTACAGACGCCACGACAACAGTCCCAGTCACCACAACTGCAGCCCACACTACAACAGCCAATGCCACCACAACTGCATATGGTAATACAACAGCAGTTGCCACTACAACTTCCCCTGTAAACACAACTGCAGCCCACACCTCAACAGCCGCTACCACCACAACTGCAGCTGACACCACAACAGTCCCAGCCACCACAACTGCAGCCGCTACCACAACAGCATCAGCCACCACAACTGCAATAACCACTACTACAGCCCCTCTCACCACAACTGCAACCACAACTACGACATCCACCGCCACAACAACTGCAGCCGCGACCACAACAGCATCTGCCAACACATCAACTACATTTACCACTTCGACAACTCCCACTGGCACGACAACTGCAGCCGCCACCACCACCACAAATGCTCCCACCACTACTAAAATCCCTCTTACCACAACTGTAGCCGCAACAACGTCAGCCACTGCCACCACAACTGCAGCTGACAGCACAACTACAGCCGCCACCACAACAGTCCCAGTCACCACAACTGCAGCCCACACTACAACAGCCAATGCCACCACAACTGCAGCTGGTACTACAACAGCAGTTGCCACTACAACTTCCCCTGTAACCACAAGTGTAGCCCACACTACAACAGCCACTGCCACCACAACTGCAGCTGACAGCACAACTACAGACGCCACGACAACAGTCCCTGTCACCACAACTGCAGCCCACACTACAACAGCCAATGCCACCACAACTGCATCTGGTACTACAACAGCAGTTTCCACAACAACTTCCCCAGTAACCGCAACTGCATCCCACACTACAACAGCCAATGCCACCACAACTGCACCCGATACTACAACAGCAGTTGCCACTACAACTTCCCCTGTAACCACAACTGCAGCCCACACCACAACAGCCGCTACCACCACAACTGCAGCTGACACCACAACAGTCCCAGCCACCACAACTGCAGCCGCTACCACAACAGCATCAGCCACCACAACTGCAATAACCACTACTACAGCCCCTCTCACCACAACTGCAACCGCAACTACGACATCCACCGCCACAACAACTGCAGCCGCGACCACAACAGCATCTGCCAACACATCAACTCCATTTACCACTTCGACAACTCCCACTGGCACGACAACTGCAGCCGCCACCACCACCACAAATGCTCCCACCACTACTAAAATCCCTCTTACCACAACTGTAGCCGCAACAACGTCAGCCACTGCCACCACAACTGCAGCTGACAGCACAACTACAGCCGCCACCACAACAGTCCCAGTCACCACAACTGCAGCCCACACTACAACAGCCAATGCCACCACAACTGCAGCTGGTACTACAACAGCAGTTGCCACTACAACTTCCCCTGTAACCACAACTGTAGCCCACACTACAACAGCCACTGCCACCACAACTGCAGCTGACACCACAACTGGAGCCGCCACCACAACAGTCCCAGCCACCACAACTGCAGCCCACACTACAACAGCCAATGCCACCACAACTGCAGCTGGTACTACAACAGCAGTTGCCACTACAACTTCCCCTGTAACCACAACTGTAGCCCACACTACAACAGCCAATGCCACCACAACTGCAGCTGGTACTACAACAGCAGTTGCCACTACAACTTCCCCTGTAACCACAACTGTAGCCCACACTACAACAGCCATTGCCACCACAACTGCAGCTGACACCACAACTGAAGCCGCCACCACAACAGTCCCAGCCACCACAACTATAATCACCAATACAACAGCCAATGCCAGCACAACTGCTACCACCACTACTACAGCCCCTCTCACCACAACTGTAGCCGCAACTACGTCAGCCACTGCCACCACAACTGCAGCTGACAGCACAACTACAGACGCCACGACAACAGTCCCAGTCACCACAACTGCAGCCCACACTACAACAGCCAATGCCACCACAACTGCATATGGTAATACAACAGCAGTTGCCACTACAACTTCCCCTGTAAACACAACTGCAGCCCACACCACAACAGCCGCTACCACCACAACTGCAGCTGACACCACAACAGTCCCAGCCACCACAACTGCAGCCGCTACCACAACAGCATCAGCCACCACAACTGCAATAACCACTACTACAGCCCCTCTCACCACAACTGCAACCGCAACTACGACATCCACCGCCACAACAACTGCAGCCGCGACCACAACAGCATCTGCCAACACATCAACTACATTTACCACTTCGACAACTCCCACTGGCACGACAACTGCAGCCGCCACCACCACCACAAATGCTCCCACCACTACTAAAATCCCTCTTACCACAACTGTAGCCGCAACAACGTCAGCCACTGCCACCACAACTGCAGCTGACAGCACAACTACAGCCGCCACCACAACAGTCCCAGTCACCACAACTGCAGCCCACACTACAACAGCCAATGCCACCACAACTGCAGCTGGTACTACAACAGCAGTTGCCACTACAACTTCCCCTGTAACCACAACTGTAGCCCACACTACAACAGCCACTGCCACCACAACTGCAGCTGACACCACAACTACAGACGCCACGACAACAGTCCCAGTCACCACAACTGCAGCCCACACTACAACAGCCAATGCCACCACAACTGCATCTGGTACTACAACAGCAGTTTCCACAACAACTTCCCCAGTAACCGCAACTGCATCCCACACTACAACAGCCAATGCCACCACAACTGCACCCGATACTACAACAGCAGTTGCCACTACAACTTCCCCTGTAACCACAACTGCAGCCCACACCACAACAGCCGCTACCACCACAACTGCAGCTGACACCACAACAGTCCCAGCCACCACAACTGCAGCCGCTACCACAACAGCATCAGCCACCACAACTGCAATAACCACTACTACAGCCCCTCTCACCACAACTGCAACCGCAACTACGACATCCACCGCCACAACAACTGCAGCCGCGACCACAACAGCATCTGCCAACACATCAACTCCATTTACCACTTCGACAACTCCCACTGGCACGACAACTGCAGCCGCCACCACCACCACAAATGCTCCCACCACTACTAAAATCCCTCTTACCACAACTGTAGCCGCAACAACGTCAGCCACTGCCACCACAACTGCAGCTGACAGCACAACTACAGCCGCCACCACAACAGTCCCAGTCACCACAACTGCAGCCCACACTACAACAGCCAATGCCACCACAACTGCAGCTGGTACTACAACAGCAGTTGCCACTACAACTTCCCCTGTAACCACAACTGTAGCCCACACTACAACAGCCACTGCCACCACAACTGCAGCTGACACTACAACTGGAGCCGCCACCACAACAGTCCCAGCCACCACAACTGCAGCCCACACTACAACAGCCAATGCCACCACAACTGCAGCTGGTACTACAACAGCAGTTGCCACTACAACTTCCCCTGTAACCACAACTGTAGCCCACACTACAACAGCCAATGCCACCACAACTGCAGCTGGTACTACAACAGCAGTTGCCACTACAACTTCCCCTGTAACCACAACTGTAGCCCACACTACAACAGCCATTGCCACCACAACTGCAGCTGACACCACAACTGAAGCCGCCACCACAACAGTCCCAGCCACCACAACTATAATCACCAATACAACAGCCAATGCCAGCACAACTGCTACCACCACTACTACAGCCCCTCTCACCACAACTGTAGCCGCAACTACGTCAGCCACTGCCACCACAACTGCAGCTGACAGCACAACTACAGACGCCACGACAACAGTCCCAGTCACCACAACTGCAGCCCACACTACAACAGCCAATGCCACCACAACTGCATATGGTACTACAACAGCAGTTTCCACAACAACTTCCCCTGTAACCACAACTGCAGCCCACACCACAACAGCCGCTACCACCACAACTGCAGCTGACACCACAACAGTCCCAGCCACCACAACTGCAGCCGCTACCACAACAGCATCAGCCACCACAACTGCAATAACCACTACTACAGCCCCTCTCACCACAACTGCAACCGCAACTACGACATCCACCGCCACAACAACTGCAGCCGCGAACACAACAGCATCTGCCAACACATCAACTCCATTTACCACTTCGACAACTCCCACTGGCAGCACAACTGCAGCCGCCACCACCACCACAAATGCTCCCACCACTACTAAAATCCCTCTTACCACAACTGTAGCCGCAACAACGTCAGCCACTGCCACCACAACTGCAGCTGACAGCACAACTACCGCCGCCACCACAACAGTCCCAGTCACCACAACTGCAGCCCACACTACAACAGCCAATGCCACCACAACTGCAGCTGGTACTACAACAGCAGTTGCCACTACAACTTCCCCTGTAACCACAAGTGTAGCCCACACTACAACAGCCACTGCCACCACAACTGCAGCTGACACCACAACTGAAGCCGCCACCACAACAGTCCCAGCCACCACAACTGCAGCCCACACTACAACAGCCAATGCCACCACAACTGCAGCTGGTACTACAACAGCAGTTGCCACTACAACTTCCCCTGTAACCACAAGTGTAGCCCACACTACAACAGCCACTGCCACCACAACTGCAGCTGACAGCACAACTACAGACGCCACGACAACAGTCCCAGTCACCACAACTGCAGCCCACACTACAACAGCCAATGCCACCACAACTGCATCTGGTACTACAACAGCAGTTTCCACAACAACTTCCCCAGTAACCGCAACTGCATCCCACACTACAACAGCCAATGCCACCACAACTGCACCCGATACTACAACAGCAGTTGCCACTACAACTTCCCCTGTAACCACAACTGCAGCCCACACCACAACAGCCGCTACCACCACAACTGCAGCTGACACCACAACAGTCCCAGCCACCACAACTGCAGCCGCTACCACAACAGCATCAGCCACCACAACTGCAATAACCACTACTACAGCCCCTCTCACCACAACTGCAACCGCAACTACGACATCCACCGCCACAACAACTGCAGCCGCGACCACAACAGCATCTGCCAACACATCAACTCCATTTACCACTTCGACAACTCCCACTGGAACGACAACTGCAGCCGCCACCACCACCACAAATGCTCCCACCACTACTAAAATCCCTCTTACCACAACTGTAGCCGCAACAACGTCAGCCACTGCCACCACAACTGCAGCTGACAGCACAACTACAGCCGCCACCACAACAGTCCCAGTCACCACAACTGCAGCCCACACTACAACAGCCAATGCCACCACAACTGCAGCTGGTACTACAACAGCAGTTGCCACTACAACTTCCCCTGTAACCACAACTGTAGCCCACACTACAACAGCCACTGCCACCACAACTGCAGCTGACACCACAACTGGAGCCGCCACCACAACAGTCCCAGCCACCACAACTGCAGCCCACACTACAACAGCCAATGCCACCACAACTGCAGCTGGTACTACAACAGCAGTTGCCACTACAACTTCCCCTGTAACCACAACTGTAGCCCACACTACAACAGCCAATGCCACCACAACTGCAGCTGGTACTACAACAGCAGTTGCCACTACAACTTCCCCTGTAACCACAACTGTAGCCCACACTACAACAGCCATTGCCACCACAACTGCAGCTGACACCACAACTGAAGCCGCCACCACAACAGTCCCAGCCACCACAACTATAATCACCAATACAACAGCCAATGCCAGCACAACTGCTACCACCACTACTACAGCCCCTCTCACCACAACTGTAGCCGCAACTACGTCAGCCACTGCCACCACAACTGCAGCTGACAGCACAACTACAGACGCCACGACAACAGTCCCAGTCACCACAACTGCAGCCCACACTACAACAGCCAATGCCACCACAACTGCATATGGTACTACAACAGCAGTTTCCACAACAACTTCCCCTGTAACCACAACTGCAGCCCACACCACAACAGCCGCTACCACCACAACTGCAGCTGACACCACAACAGTCCCAGCCACCACAACTGCAGCCGCTACCACAACAGCATCAGCCACCACAACTGCAATAACCACTACTACAGCCCCTCTCACCACAACTGCAACCGCAACTACGACATCCACCGCCACAACAACTGCAGCCGCGAACACAACAGCATCTGCCAACACATCAACTCCATTTACCACTTCGACAACGCCCACTGGCACGACAACTCCAGCCGCCACCACCACCACAAATGCTCCCACCACTACTAAAATCCCTCTTACCACAACTGTAGCCGCAACAACGTCAGCCACTGCCACCACAACTGCAGCTGACAGCACAACTACAGCCGCCACCACAACAGTCCCAGCCACCACAACTGCAGCCCACACTACAACAGCCAATGCCACCACAACTGCAGCTGGTACTACAACAGCAGTTGCCACTACAACTTCCCCTGTAACCACAACTGTAGCCCACACTACAACAGCCAATGCCACCACAACTGCAGCTGGTACTACAACAGCAGTTGCCACTACAACTTCCCCTGTAAACACAACTGCAGCCCACACCACAACAGCCGCTACCACCACAACTGCAGCTGACACCACAACAGTCCCAGCCACCACAACTGCAGCCGCTACCACAACAGCATCAGCCACCACAACTGCAATAACCACTACTACAGCCCCTCTCACCACAACTGCAACCGCAACTACGACATCCACCGCCACAACAACTGCAGCCGCGACCACAACAGCATCTGCCAACACATCAACTACATTTACCACTTCGACAACTCCCACTGGCACGACAACTGCAGCCGCCACCACCACCACAAATGCTCCCACCACTACTAAACTCCCTCTTACCACAACTGTAGCCGCAACAACGTCAGCCACTGCCACCACAACTGCAGCTGACAGCACAACTACAGTCCCAGTCACCACAACTGCAGCCCACACTACAACAGCCAATGCCACCACAACTGCAGCTGGTACTACAACAGCAGTTGCCACTACAACTTCCCCTGTAACCACAACTGTAGCCCACACTACAACAGCCACTGCCACCACAACTGCAACTGACACCACAACTGAAGCCGCCACCACAACAGTCCCAGCCACCACAACTGCAGCCCACACTACAACAGCCAATGCCACCACAACTGCAGCTGGTACTACAACAGCAGTTGCCACTACAACTTCCCCTGTAACCACAACTGTAGCCCACACTACAACAGCCAATGCCACCACAAATGCAGCTGGTACTACAACAGCAGTTGCCACTACAACTTCCCCGGTAACCACAACTGCAGCCCACACCACAACAGCCGCTACCACCACAACTGCAGCTGACACCACAACAGTCCCAGCCACCACAACTGCAGCCGCTACCACAACAGCATCAGCCACCACAACTGCAATAACCACTACTACAGCCCCTCTCACCACAACTGCAACCGCAACTACGACATCCACTGCCACAACAACTGCAGCCGCGACCACAACAGCATCTGCCAACACATCAACTCCATTTACCACTTCGACAACGCCCACTGGCACAACAACTGCAGCCGCCACCACCACCACAAATGCTCCCACTACTACTAAAATCCCTCTTACCACAACTGTAGCCGCAACAACGTCAGCCACTGCCACCACAACTGCAGTTGACAGCACAACTACAGCCGCCACCACAACAGTCCCAGTCACCACAACTGCAGCCCACACTACAACAGCCAATGCCACCACAACTGCAGCTGGTACTACAACAGCAGTTGCCACTACAACTTCCCCTGTAACCACAACTGTAGCCCACACTACAACAGCCACTGCCACCACAACTGCAGCTGACACCACAACTGAAGCCGCCACCACAACAGTCCCAGCCACCACAACTCTAATCACCAATACAACAGCCACTGCCACCACAACTGCTACCACCACTACTACAGCCCCTCTCACCACAACTGTAGCCGCAAATACGTCAGCCACTGCCACCACAACTGCAGCTGACAGCACAACTACAGACGCCACGACAACAGTCCCAGTCACCACAACTGCAGCCCACACTACAACAGCCAATGCCACCACAACTGCAGCTGGTACTACAACAGCAGTTGCCACTACAACTTCCCCTGTAACCACAACTGTAGCCCACACTACAACAGCCACTGCCACCACAACTGCAGCTGACACCACAACTGAAGCCGCCACCACAAAAGTCCCAGCCACCACAACTGCAGCCCACACTACAACAGCCAATGCCACCACAACTGCAGCTGGTACTACAACAGCAGTTGCCACTACAACTTCCCCTGTAACCACAACTGTAGCCCACACTACAACAGCCAATGCCACCACAACTGCAGCTGGTACTACAACAGCAGTTGCCACTACAACTTCCCCTGTAACCACAACTGCAGCCCACACCACAACAGCCGCTACCACCACAACTGCAGCTGACACCACAACAGTCCTAGCCACCACAACTGCAGCCGCTACCACAACAGCATCAGCCACCACAACTGCAATAACCACTACTACAGCCCCTCTCACCACAACTGCAACCGCAACTACGACATCCACCGCCACAACAACTGCAGCCGCGACCACAACAGCATCTGCCAACACATCAACCCCATTTACCACTTCGACAACTCCCACTTGCACGACAACTGCAGCTGCCACCACCACCACAAATGCTCCCACCACTACTAAAATCCCTCTTACCACAACTGTAGCCGCAACAACGTCAGCCACTGCCACCACAACTGCAGCTGACAGCACAACTACAGCCGCCACCACAACAGTCCCAGTCAACACAACTGCAGCCCACACTACAACAGCCAATGCCACCACAACTGCAGCTGGTACTACAACAGCAGTTGCCACTACAACTTCCCCTGTAACCACAAGTGTAGCCCACACTACAACAGCCACTGCCACCACAACTGCAGCTGACACCACAACTGAAGCCGCCACCACAACAGTCCCAGCCACCACAACTGCAGCCCACACTACAACAGCCAATGCCACCACAACTGCAGCTGGTACTACAACAGCAGTTGCCACTACAACTTCCCCTGTAACCACAACTGTAGCCCACACTACAACAGCCAATGCCAACACAACTGCAGCTGGTACTACAACAGCAGTTGCCACTACAACTTCCCCTGTAACCACAACTGTAGCCCACACTACAACAGCCATTGCCACCACAACTTCAGCTGACACCACAACTGAAGCCGCCACCACAACAGTCCCAGCCACCACAACTATAATCACCAATACAACAGCCAATGCCAGCACAACTGCTACCACCACTACTACAGCCCCTCTCACCACAACTGTAGCCGCAACTACGTCAGCCACTGCCACCACAACTGCAGCTGACAGCACAACTACAGACGCCACGACAACAGTCCCAGTCACCACAACTGCAGCCCACACTACAACAGCCAATGCCACCACAACTGCAGCTGGTACTACAACAGCAGTTGCCACTACAACTTCCCCTGTAACCACAACTGCAGCCCACACCACAACAGCCGCTACCACCACAACTGCAGCTGACACCACAACAGTCCCAGCCACCACAACTGCAGCCGCTACCACAACAGCATCAGCCACCACAACTGCAATAACCACTACTACAGCCCCTCTCACCACAACTGCAACCGCAACTACGACATCCACCGCCACAACAACTGCAGCCGCGACCACAACAGCATCTGCCAACACATCAACTCCATTTACCACTTCGACAACTCCCACTGGCACGACAACTGCAGCCGCCACCACCACCACAAATGCTCCCACCACTACTAAAATCCCTCTTACCACAACTGTAGCCGCAACAACGTCAGCCACTGCCACCACAACTGCAGCTGACAGCACAACTACAGCCGCCACCACAACAGTCCCAGTCACCACAACTGCAGCCCACACTACAACAGCCAATGCCACCACAACTGCAGCTGGTACTACAACAGCAGTTGCCACTACAACTTCCCCTGTAACCACAACTGTAGCCCACACTACAACAGCCACTGCCACCACAACTGCAGCTGACACCACAACTGAAGCCGCCACCACAACAGTCCAGGCAGCACAACTGCAGCCCACACTACAACAGCCAATGCCACCACAACTGCAGCTGGTACTACAACAGCAGTTGCCACTACAACTTCCCCTGTAACCACAACTGTAGCCCACACTACAACAGCCAATGCCACCACAACTGCAGCTGGTACTACAACAGCAGTTGCAAATACAACTTCCCCTGTAACCACAACTGCAGCCCACACCACAACAGCCGCTACCACCACAACTGCAGCTGACACCACAACAGTCCCAGCCACCACAACTGCAGCCGCTACCACAACAGCATCAGCCACCACAACTGCAATAACCACTACTACAGTCCCTCTCACCACAACTGCAACCGCAACTACGACATCCACCGCCACAACAACTGCAGCCGCGACCACAACAGCATCTGCCAACACATCAACTCCATTTACCACTTCGACAACTCCCACTGGCACGACAACTGCAGCCGCCACCACCACCACAAATGCTCCCACCACTACTAAAATCCCTCTTACCACAACTGTAGCCGCAACAACGTCAGCCACTGCCACCACAACTGCAGCTGACAGCACAACTACAGCCGCCACCACAACAGTCCCAGTCACCACAACTGCAGCCCACACTACAACAGCCAATGCCACCACAACTGCAGGTGGTACTACAACAGCAGTTGCCACTACAACTTCCCCTGTAACCACAAGTGTAGCCCACACTACAACAGCCACTGCCACCACAACTGCAGCTGGTACTACAACAGCAGTTGCCACTACAACTTCCCCTGTAACCACAACTGTAGCCCACACTACAACAGCCAATGCCAACACAACTGCAGCTGGTACTACAACAGCAGTTGCCACTACAACTTCCCCTGTAACCACAACTGTAGCCCACACTACAACAGCCATTGCCACCACAACTGCAGCTGACACCACAACTGAAGCCGCCACCACAAAAGTCCCAGCCACCACAACTGCAGCCCACACTACAACAGCCAATGCCACCACAACTGCAGCTGGTACTACAACAGCAGTTGCCACTACAACTTCCCCTGTAACCACAACTGTAGCCCACACTACAACAGCCAATGCCACCACAACTGCAGCTGGTACTACAACAGCAGTTGCCACTACAACTTCCCCTGTAACCACAACTGCAGCCCACACCACAACAGCCGCTACCACCACAACTGCAGCTGACACCACAACAGTCCCAGCCACCACAACTGCAGCCGCTACCACAACAGCATCAGCCACCACAACTGCAATAACCACTACTACAGCCCCTCTCACCACAACTGCAACCGCAACTACGACATCCACCGCCACAACAACTGCAGCCGCGACCACAACAGCATCTGCCAACACATTAACTCCATTTACCACTTCGACAACTCCCACTGGCACGACAACTGCAGCTGCCACCACCACCACAAATGCTCCCACCACTACTAAAATCCCTCTTACCACAACTGTAGCCGCAACAACGTCAGCCACTGCCACCACAACTGCAGCTGACAGCACAACTACAGCCGCCACCACAACAGTCCCAGTCACCACAACTGCAGCCCACACTACAACAGCCAATGCCACCACAACTGCAGCTGGTACTACAACAGCAGTTGCCACTACAACTTCCCCTGTAACCACAACTGTAGCCCACACTACAACAGCCACTGCCACCACAACTGCAGCTGACACCACAACTGAAGCCGCCACCACAACAGTCCCAGCCACCACAACTGCAGCCCACACTACAACAGCCAATGCCACCACAACTGCAGCTGGTACTACAACAGCAGTTGCCACTACAACTTCCCCTGTAACCACAACTGTAGCCCACACTACAACAGCCAATGCCAACACAACTGCAGCTGGTACTACAACAGCAGTTGCCACTACAACTTCCCCTGTAACCACAACTGTAGCCCACACTACAACAGCCACTGCCACCACAACTTCAGCTGACACCACAACTGAAGCCGCCACCACAACAGTCCCAGCCACCACAACTATAATCACCAATACAACAGCCAATGCCAGCACAACTGCTACCACCACTACTACAGCCCCTCTCACCACAACTGTAGCCGCAACTACGTCAGCCACTGCCACCACAACTGCAGCTGACAGCACAACTACAGACGCCACGACAACAGTCCCAGTCACCACAACTGCAGCCCACACTACAACAGCCAATGCCACCACAACTGCAGCTGGTACTACAACAGCAGTTGCCACTACAACTTCCCCTGTAACCACAACTGCAGCCCACACCACAACTGCAGCCGCTACCACCACAACTGCAGCTGACACCACAACTGCAATAACCACTACTACAGCCCCTCTCACCACAACTGTAACCGCAACTACGACATCCACCGCCACAACAACTGCAGCCGCGACCACAACAGCATCTGCCAACACATCAACTCCATTTACCACTTCGACAACTCCCACTGGCACGACAACTGCAGCCGCCACCACCACCACAAATGCTCCCACCACTACTAAAATCCCTCTTACCACAACTGTAGCCGCAACAACGTCAGCCACTGCCACCACAACTGCAGCTGACAGCACAACTACAGCCGCCACCACAACAGTCCCAGTCACCACAACTGCAGCCCACACTACAACAGCCAATGCCACCACAACTGCAGCTGGTACTACAACAGCAGTTGCCACTACAACTTCCCCTGTAACCACAACTGTAGCCCACACTACAACAGCCACTGCCACCACAACTGCAGCTGACACCACAACTGAAGCCGCCACCACAACAGTCCCAGCCAGCACAACTGCAGCCCACACTACAACAGCCAATGCCACCACAACTGCAGCTGGTACTACAACAGCAGTTGCCACTACAACTTCCCCTGTAACCACAACTGTAGCCCACACTACAACAGCCAATGCCACCACAACTGCAGCTGGTACTACAACAGCAGTTGCCACTACAACTTCCCCTGTAACCACAACTGCAGCCCACACCACAACAGCCGCTACCACCACAACTGCAGCTGACACCACAACAGTCCCAGCCACCACAACTGCAGCCGCTACCACAACAGCATCAGCCACCACAACTGCAATAACCACTACTACAGCCCCTCTCACCACAACTGCAACCGCAACTACGACATCCACCGCCACAACAACTGCAGCCGCGACCACAACAGCATCTGCCAACACATCAACTCCATTTACCACTTCGACAACTCCCACTGGCACGACAACTGCAGCCGCCACCACCACCACAAATGCTCCCACCACTACTAAAATCCCTCTTACCACAACTGTAGCCGCAACAACGTCAGCCACTGCCACCACAACTGCAGCTGACAGCACAACTACAGCCGCCACCAGAACAGTCCCAGTCACCACAACTGCAGCCCACACTACAACAGCCAATGCCACCACAACTGCAGGTGGTACTACAACAGCAGTTGCCACTACAACTTCCCCTGTAACCACAAGTGTAGCCCACAATACAACAGCCACTGCCACCACAACTGCAGCTGGTACTACAACAGCAGTTGCCACTACAACTTCCCCTGTAACCACAACTGTAGCCCACACTACAACAGCCAATGCCAACACAACTGCAGCTGGTACTACAACAGCAGTTGCCACTACAACTTCCCCTGTAACCACAACTGTAGCCCACACTACAACAGCCATTGCCACCACAACTGCAGCTGACACCACAACTGAAGCCGCCACCACAACAGTCCCAGCCACCACAACTATAATCACCAATACAACAGCCAATGCCAGCACAACTGCTACCACCACTACTACAGCCCCTGTCACCACAACTGTAGCCGCAACTACGTCAGCCACTGCCACCACAACTGCAGCTGACAGCACAACTACAGACGCCACGACAACAGTCCCAGTCACCACAACTGCAGCCCACACTACAACAGCCAATGCCACCACAACAGCAGCTGGTACTACAACAGCAGTTGCCACTACAACTTCCCCTGTAACCACAACTGTAGCCCACACTACAACAGCCACTGCCACCACAACTGCAGCTGACACCATAACTGAAGCCGCCACCACAACAGTCCCAGCCACCACAACTGCAGCCCACACTACAACAGCCAATGCCACCACAACTGCAGCTGGTACTACAACAGCAGTTGCCACTACAACTTCCCCTGTAACCACAACTGTAGCCCACACTACAACAGCCAATGCCACCACAACTGCAGCTGGTACTACAACAGCAGTTGCCACTACAACTTCCCCTGTAACCACAACTGCAGTCCACACCACAACAGCCGCTACCACCACAACTGCAGCTGACACCACAACAGTCCCAGCCACCACAACTGCAGCCGCTACCACAACAGCATCAGCCACCACAACTGCAATAACCACTACTACAGCCCCTCTCACCACAACTGCAACCGCAACTACGACATCCACCGCCACAACAACTGCAGCCGCAACCACAACAGCATCTGCCAACACATCAACTCCATTTACCACTTCGACAACTCCCACTGGCACGACAACTGCAGCCGCCACCACCACCACAAATGCTCCCACCACTACTAAAATCCCTCTTACCACAACTGTAGCCGCAACAACGTCAGCCACTGCCACCACAACTGCAGCTGACAGCACAACTACAGCCGCCACCACAACAGTCCCAGCCACCACAACTGCAGCCCACACTACAACTGCCAATGCCACCACAACTGCAGCTGGTACTACAACAGCAGTTGCCACTACAACTTCCCCTGTAACCACAACTGTAGCCCACACTACAACAGCCAATGCCACCACAACTGCAGCTGGTACTACAACAGCAGTTGCCACTACAACTTCCCCTGTAACCACAACTGTAGCCCAAACTACAACAGCCATTGCCACCACAAATGCAGCTGACACCACAACTGAAGCCGCCACCACAACAGTCCCAGCCACCACAACTATAATCACCAATACAACAGCCAATGCCAGCACAACTGCTACCACCACTTCTACAGCCCCTCTCACCACAACTGTAGCCGCAACTACGTCAGCCACTGCCACCACAACTGCAGCTGACAGCACAACTACAGCCGCCACCACAACAGTCCCAGTCACCACAACTGCAGCCCACACTACAACAGCCAATGCCACCACAACTGCAGCTGGTACTACAACAGCAGTTGCCACTACAACTTCCCCTGTAACCACAACTGTAGCCCACACTACAACAGCCACTGCCACCACAACTGCAGCTGACACCACAACTGGAGCCGCCACCACAACAGTCCCAGCCACCACAACTGCAGCCCACACTACAACAGCCAATGCCACCACAACTGCAGCTGGTACTACAACAGCAGTTGCCACTACAACTTCCCCTGTAACCACAACTGTAGCCCACACTACAACAGCCAATGCCACCACAACTGCAGCTGGTACTACAACAGCAGTTGCCACTACAACTTCCCCTGTAACCACAACTGTAGCCCACACTACAACAGCCATTGCCACCACAACTGCAGCTGACACCACAACTGAAGCCGCCACCACAACAGTCCCAGCCACCACAACTATAATCACCAATACAACAGCCAATGCCAGCACAACTGCTACCACCACTACTACAGCCCCTGTCACCACAACTGTAGCCGCAACTACGTCAGCCACTGCCACCACAACTGCAGCTGACAGCACAACTACAGACGCCACGACAACAGTCCCAGTCACCACAACTGCAGCCCACACTACAACAGCCAATGCCACCACAACAGCAGCTGGTACTACAACAGCAGTTGCCACTACAACTTCCCCTGTAACCACAACTGCAGCCCACACCACAACAGCCGCTACCACCACAACTGCAGCTGACACCACAACAGTCCCAGCCACCACAACTGCAGCCGCTACCACAACAGCATCAGCCACCACAACTGCAATAACCACTACTACAGCCCCTCTCACCACAACTGCAACCGCAACTACGACATCCACCGCCACAACAACTGCAGCCGCGACCACAACAGCATCTGCCAACACATCAACTCCATTTACCACTTCTACAACTCCCACTGGCACGACAACTGCAGCCGCCACCACCACCACAAATGCTCCCACCACTACTAAAATCCCTCTTACCACAACTGTTGCCGCAACAATGTCAGCCACTGCCACCACAACTGCAGCTGACAGCACAACTACAGCCGCCACCACAACAGTCCCAGTCACCACAACTGCAGCCCACACTACAACAGCCAATGCCACCACAACTGCAGCTGGTACTACAACAGCAGTTGCCACTACAACTTCCCCTGTAACCACAACTGTAGCCCACACTACAACAGCCACTGCCACCACAACTGCAGCTGACACCACAACTGGAGCCGCCACCACAACAGTCCCAGCCACCACAACTGCAGCCCACACTACAACAGCCAATGCCACCACAACTGCAGCTGGTACTACAACAGCAGATGCCACTACAACTTCCCCTGTAACCACAAATGTAGCCCACACTACAACAGCCAATGCCACCACAACTGCAGCTGGTACTACAACAGCAGTTGCCACTACAACTTCCCCTGTAACCACAACTGTAGCCCACACTACAACAGCCACTGCTACCACAACTGCAGCTGACACCACAACTGAAGCCGCCACCACAACAGTCCCAGCCACCACAACTATAATCACCAATAAAACAGCCACTGCCAGCACAACTGCTACCACCACTACTACAGCCCCTCTCACCACAACTGCAACCGCAACTACGTCATCCACTGCCACAACAACTGCTGCCGCGACCACAACAGCATCTGCCAACACATCAACTCCATTTACCCCTTCGACAACTCCCACTGGCATAACAACTGCAGCCGCCACCACCGCCACAAATACTCCCACCACTACTAAAATCCCTCTTACCACAACTGTAGCCGCAACAACGTCAGCCACTGCCACCACAACTGCAGCTGACAGCACAACTACAGCCGCCACCACAACAGTCCCAGTCACCACAACTGCAGCCCACACTACAACAGCCAATGCCACCACAACTGCAGCTGGTACTACAACAGCAGTTGCCACTACAACTTCCCCTGTAACCACAACTGTAGCCCAAACTACAACAGCCACTGCCACCACACCTGCAGCTGACATCACAACTGAAGCCGCCACCACAACAGTCCCAGCCACCACAAATATAATCACCAATACAACAGCCACTGCCACCACACCTGCTACCACCACTACTACAGCCCCTCTCACCACAACTGTAGCCGCAACTACGTCAGCCACTGCCACCACAACTGCAGCTGACAGCACAACTACAGCCGCCACGACAACAGTCCCAGTCACCACAACTGCAGCCCACATTACAACAGCCAATGCCACCACAACTGCAGCTGGTACTACAACAGCAGTTGCCACAACAACTTCCCCAGTAACCGCAACTGCATCCCACACTACAACAACCAATACCACCACAACTGCACCTGATACTACAACAGCAGTTGCCACTACAACTTCCCCTGTAACCACAACTGCAGCCCACACCACAACAGCCGCTACCACCACAACTGCAGCTGACACCACAAAAGTCAAAGCCACCACAACTGCAGCCGCTACCACAACAGCATCAGCCACCACAACCGCAATAACCACTACTACAGCCCCTCTCACCACAACTGCAGCCCACACTACGACAGCTGCTGCCAACACAACTGCTGCCGCCAAAAGTGCTGCCGCTGCCACAACTGCATCTGCCACAACCTCAACTGCATTTACCACTTCGACAACTCCCGCTGCCACCACAACTGCAGCAGCCACCACAACAGTCCCAGCCACAACAACTGTAATCACCACCACAATAGCACCTGCCACCACAATTGCAGTCGCTACTATGACAGCTCACACCACTACAATTACAGATGCTAACAAAACTGCATCTGCCACTATGACAGCAGCCAGTGTCACCAAAACAGCAGCTGCAACTACAACAGCAGTCGCTGTCACCACAACTGCAGCAGAAACTATGACAGTCCATGCCACTACAATTAAAGACGCTACCACAACTGCATCCACCACTATGACAGCCCCTAACACCACAAGTGCATCCGCTATCACAACTGTAGCTGCCACTACTACGACAACAGCCTGTGTCACCACAACAGCAGCCGCCACTACAAAAGCCCATGTCACCACAACTGCAGCACACACTACGACAGCCGCCAACACCACAACTGCAGTAGCCACTATGACAGCAGCCGCTGTCACCACAACTGCAGCAGCTACCACAACAGTCCATGCCACCACAACAGCAACAGCCACTACGACATCCCCAGCCACCACAACTGCAGCTGCTACTAAAACAGCAGCTGCCACTACAACTTCCCCTGTCACCACAATTGCCACCACAACTGCAGCTGCTACTAAAACAGCAGCTGCCACTACAACTTCCCCTGTCACCACAATTGCTGCCACAACTGCATCTGCCACTAAGACAGCTGCCGCTGCCACTACAACTGCTGCTACCACAAGTGTAGAAGCTGCCACAACAGTCCCAGCCAACACAATTGCATCTGCCACTACAACAGTCGCCCCTGCCACCACAGATGCTTCCACCACAACTGCAGCCGATACCACAAAAGTCCCAGCCAACATAACTGCAAATGCCACTACAACAGCACACCCTGCCACCTCAACTTCCAAAGCCACAACTGCATTTGTGACTTCGACAACTCCCAATGCCACCATAACTGCAGCCGCCACCCCAACAGTACCAGCCAACACAACCGCAACTAAAACACCAGCTGCCACCACAACTGGCGTTGCCACTACGACAGCAGCTGGTACAACGACAACTGCATCTGCTGCTAAGTCAACAGCCGCTGTCCCCACAACAGCATCCGCCACTACAAAAGCCCCTGTCAACACAACTGCAGCCCACACTACGACAGCTGCTGCCAACACAACTGCTGCCGCCAAAAGTGCTGCCGCTGCCACAACTGCATCTGCCACAACCTCAACTGCATTTACCACTTCGACAACTCCCGCTGCCACCACAACTGCAGCAGCCACCACAACAGTCCCAGCCACAACAACTGTAATCACCACCACAATAGCACCTGCCACCACAATTGCAGTCGCTACTATGACAGCTCACACCACTACAATTACAGATGCTAACAAAACTGCATCTGCCACTATGACAGCAGCCAGTGTCACCAAAACAGCAGCTGCAACTACAACAGCAGTCGCTGTCACCACAACTGCAGCAGAAACTATGACAGTCCATGCCACTACAATTAAAGACGCTACCACAACTGCATCCACCACTATGACAGCCCCTAACACCACAAGTGCATCCGCTATCACAACTGTAGCTGCCACTACTACGACAACAGCCTGTGTCACCACAACAGCAGCCGCCACTACAAAAGCCCATGTCACCACAACTGCAGCACACACTACGACAGCCGCCAACACCACAACTGCAGTAGCCACTATGACAGCAGCCGCTGTCACCACAACTGCAGCAGCTACCACAACAGTCCATGCCACCACAACAGCAACAGCCACTACGACATCCCCAGCCACCACAACTGCAGCTGCTACTAAAACAGCAGCTGCCACTACAACTTCCCCTGTCACCACAATTGCCACCACAACTGCAGCTGCTACTAAAACAGCAGCTGCCACTACAACTTCCCCTGTCACCACAATTGCTGCCACAACTGCATCTGCCACTAAGACAGCTGCCGCTGCCACTACAACTGCTGCTACCACAAGTGTAGAAGCTGCCACAACAGTCCCAGCCAACACAATTGCATCTGCCACTACAACAGTCGCCCCTGCCACCACAGATGCTTCCACCACAACTGCAGCCGATACCACAAAAGTCCCAGCCAACATAACTGCAAATGCCACTACAACAGCACACCCTGCCACCTCAACTTCCAAAGCCACAACTGCATTTGTGACTTCGACAACTCCCAATGCCACCATAACTGCAGCCGCCACCCCAACAGTACCAGCCAACACAACCGCAACTAAAACACCAGCTGCCACCACAACTGGCGTTGCCACTACGACAGCAGCTGGTACAACGACAACTGCATCTGCTGCTAAGTCAACAGCCGCTGTCCCCACAACAGCATCCGCCACTACAAAAGCCCCTGTCAACACAACTGCAGCCCACACTACGACAGCTGCTGCCAACACAACTGCTGCCGCCAAAAGTGCTGCCGCTGCCACAACTGCATCTGCCACAACCTCAACTGCATTTACCACTTCGACAACTCCCGCTGCCACCACAACTGCAGCAGCCACCACAACAGTCCCAGCCACAACAACTGTAATCACCACCACGATAGCACCTGCCACCACAATTGCAGTCGCTACTATGACAGCTCACACCACTACAATTACAGATGCTAACAAAACTGCATCTGCCACTATGACAGCAGCCAGTGTCACCATAACAGCAGCTGCAACTACAACAGCAGTCGCTGTCACCACAACTGCAGCAGCAACTATGACAGTCCATGCCACTACAATTAAAGACGCTACCACAACTGCATCCACCACTATGACAGCCCCTAACACCACAAGTGCATCCGCTATCACAACTGTAGCTGCCACTACTACGACAACAGCCTCTGTCACCACAACAGCAGCCGCCACTACAAAAGCCCATGTCACCACAACTGCAGCACAAACTACGACAGCCGCCAACACCACAACTGCAGTAGCCACTATGACAGCAGCCGCTGTCACCACAACTGCAGCAGCTACCACAACAGTCCATGCCACCACAACAGCAACAGCCACTACGACATCCCCAGCCACCACAACTGCAGCTGCTACTAAAACAGCAGCTGCCACTACAACTTCCCCTGTCACCACAATTGCTGCCACAACTGCATCTGCCACTAAGACAGCTGCAGCTGCCACTACAACTGCTGCTACCCCAACTGTAGCAGCTGCCACAACAGTCCCAGCCAACACAATTGCATCTGCCACTACAACAGTCGCCCCTGCCACCACAGATGCTTCCACCACAACTGCAGCCGATACCACAAAAGTCCCAGCCACCATAACTGCAAATGCCACTACAACAGCACACCCTGCAACCTCAACTTCCAAAGCCACAACTGCATTTGTGACTTCGACAACTCCCAATGCCACCATAACTGCAGCCGCCACCCCAACAGTACCAGCCAACACAACCGCAACTAAAACACCAGCTGCCACCACAACTGCCGTTGCCACTACGACAGCAGCTGGTACAACGATAACTGCATCTGCTGCTAAGGCAACAGCCGCTGTCCCCACAACAGCATCCGCCACTACAAAAGCCCATGTCAACACAACTGCAGCCCACACTACGACAGCTGCTGCCAACACAACTGCTGCCGCCAAAAGTGCTGCCGCTGCCACAACTGCATCTGCCACAACCTCAACTGCATTTACCACTTCGACAACTCCCGCTGCCACCACAACTGCAGCAGCCACCACAACAGTCCCAGCCACAACAACTGTAATCACCACCACGATAGCACCTGCCACCACAATTGCAGTCGCTACTATGACAGCTCACACCACTACAATTACAGATGCTAACAAAACTGCATCTGCCACTATGACAGCAGCCAGTGTCACCAAAACAGCAGCTGCAACTACAACAGCAGTCGCTGTCACCACAACTGCAGCAGCAACTATGACAGTCCATGCCACTACAATTAAAGACGCTACCACAACTGCATCCACCACTATGACAGCCCCTAACACCACAAGTGCATCCGCTATCACAACTGTAGCTGCCAGTACTACGACAACAGCCTCTGTCACCACAACAGCAGCCGCCACTACAAAAGCCCATGTCACCACAACTGCAGCACACACTACGACAGCCGCCAACACCACAACTGCAGTAGCCACTATGACAGCAGCCGCTGTCACCACAACTGCAGCAGCTACCACAACAGTCCATGCCACCACAACAGCAACAGCCACTACGACATCCCCAGCCACCACAACTGCAGCTGCTACTAAAACAGCAGCTGCCACTACAACTTCCCCTGTCACCACAATTGCTGCCACAACTGCATCTGCCACTAAGACAGCTGCCGCTGCCACTACAACTGCTGCTACCACAAGTGTAGCAGCTGCCACAACAGTCCCAGCCAACACAATTGCATCTGCCACTACAACAGTCGCCCCTGCCACCACAGATGCTTCCACCACAACTGCAGCCGATACCAGAAAAGTCCCAGCCACCATAACTGCAAATGCCACTACAACAGCACACCCTGCCACCTCAACTTCCAAAGCCACAACTGCATTTGTGACTTCGACAACTCCCAATGCCACCATAACTGCAGCCGCCACCCCAACAGTACCAGCCAACACAACCGCAACTAAAACACCAGCTGCCACCACAACTGGCGTTGCCACTACGACAGCAGCTGGTACAACGACAACTGCATCTGCTGCTAAGGCAACAGCCGCTGTCCCCACAACAGCATCCGCCACTACAAAATCCCCTGTCAACACAACTGCAGCCCACACTACGACAGCTGCTGCCAACACAACTGCTGCCGCCAAAAGTGCTGCCGCTGCCACAACTGCATCTGCCACAACCTCAACTGCATTTACCACTTCGACAACTCCCGCTGCCACCACAACTGCAGCAGCCACCACAACAGTCCCAGCCACAACAACTGTAATCACCACCACAATAGCACCTGCCACCACAATTGCAGTCGCTACTATGACAGCTCACACCACTACAATTACAGATGCTAACAAAACTGCATCTGCCACTATGACAGCAGCCAGTGTCACCAAAACAGCAGCTGCAACTACAACAGCAGTCGCTGTCACCACAACTGCAGCAGCAACTATGACAGTCCATGCCACTACAATTAAAGACGCTACCACAACTGCATCCACCACTATGACAGCCCCTAACACCACAAGTGCATCCTCTATCACAACTGTAGCTGCCACTACTACGACAACAGCCTCTGTCACCACAACAGCAGCAGCCACTACAAAAGCCCATGTCACCACAACTGCAGCACAAACTACGACAGCCGCCAACACCACAACTGCAGTAGCCACTATGACAGCAGCCGCTGTCACCACAACTGCAGCAGCTACCACAACAGTCCATGCCACCACAACAGCAACAGCCACTACGACATCCCCAGCCACCACAACTGCACTTGCTACTACAATAGCCCCTGCCATCACAATTGCAGTCGCTACTATGACAGTTCCTGCCACTACAATTACAGATGCTACCACAACTGCAGCTGCTACTACAACAGCAGCCACTACTACAACTTTTCCTGTCACCACAACTGCAACCAACACTACAACAGCTGCTGTCAACAAAACTGCAGCGCCTACCACAAATTCCCATGTCACCACAATTGCAGTCACTAACACGACAGCTCATGCCACTTCAACTGCATCTGCCACTACAACAGCAGCTGCATCCACCACAACTGCTGCCACCACAAGTGAAGCCGCTGCCACCACGACTGAAGCCGATACCACAACAGTCACACCCACAACAACTGCAGCAGCAACTATGACAGTCCATGCCACTACAATTACAGAAGCTACCAAAACTGCATCCACCACTAAGACAGCCCCTAACACCACAAGTGCATCTGCTATCACAACTGTAGCCACCACTTCTACGACAACAGCAGCTAACACCACAACAGCAGCCACCACTACAAAAGCCCCTGTCACCACAACTGCAGCCCACACTAGGACAGCCGGTGCCTCCACAACTTCAGCTGCCATTACAACAGCAGGCGCTGCCACCACAACTGCAGCAGCCACTATGACATCCCCAGCCACCACAACTGCTGCCACCACAACCGCCACTACGACAGCTGCTGCCACCACACCTGTAGCCCCCAATACAACATCCCCAGCCACCACAACTGCTGCCACCACAACCGCCACTACGACAGCCGCTGCCACCACACCTGTAGCCCCCAATACAACATCCCCAGCCATCACAACTGCAGCTGCTACTACGACAGTCCCTGCCACCAAAACTGCTGATGCAACAACGACAGTCCATGCCATTACAATTGCAGATGCTACCACAACTGCAGCGGCCACCCCAACAGTACCAGCCACCACAATCAAAACTACAACAGCCACCGCCACCACAACTGCTGCTGCTACAACAACTGCAACCACCACTACGACAGCTCCTGCCACCACAAGTGCATCCGCTATCACAACTGTAATCACCACTACAACAGTCCCTGCCACCAAAACTGCAGCTGATACCACAACAGTCCCAGCCACCACAACTGCAGATGCAACAACGACAGTCCATGCCATTACAAGTGCAGATGCTACCACAACTGCAGCGGCCACCCGAACAGTACCAGCCACCAAAATCAAAACTACAACAGCCACCACCACCACAACTGGCCCTGCAACCACAAATGCAGTCACTACTACGACAGCTCCTGCCACTACAAGTGCATATGCCACTACGAAAGCAGCCGCAGCCACCACAACTGCTGCCACCAAAAGTACAGCCGCTGCCACAACAGCATTTGCCACCACCTCAACTGCATTTAACACTTCGACAACTCCCGCTGCCACCAAAACTGCAGCTGCCACCACAACAGTCCCATTCACCATAACTGCAAACACCACTACGACAGACACTACCACCACAACTGCAGTTGCCACTACCAAAGCCCCTCCCACCATAACTGTAGCCGCAACTACATCAGCACCTGCCACCACAACAGCAGCTGCCGCAACCACAACAGCATTTGGTATTACGACAACTGCCACTGTCACCACAACAGCATCCGCCACAACAAAAGCCGCTGTAACCACAACTGCAGCCCACAGTACTACAGCAGCTGTCACAACAACTGTAGCAGCCACTATGAAAGCCCCCAAAACCACAACTGCAGCTTCTACTACAATAGCCCATGCCACCACAATTGCAGTCGCTACCTTGACAGCCCCTGCCACTACAAATATAGCTGCTTCCACAACTGCAACCGCCATTATGACAGCCCCTCTCACCTCAACTGGAGCCACAACTACATCAGCCCCTGCCACCACAACTGCAGCAGCCACTACAATAACAGCCACTGCCACCACAACTGGAGCCATCACTACGCCGGCCCGCTGCCACCAGAACTGCAGCCGCTCCAATGAAATCTGCTTCAAGCAGAACTGCAGCTGCTACCACAACAGCAGGTTCAACAACCACAACTGCAGATGCCGCTACATCTGCAACTACAACTGTAACCGCAACTACGACAGCCCCCGCTACCACAAC
The DNA here is from genome assembly GCF_029448725.1 of Salvelinus fontinalis. Lineage (NCBI taxonomy): Eukaryota > Metazoa > Chordata > Actinopteri > Salmoniformes > Salmonidae > Salvelinus > Salvelinus fontinalis. Next base: position 32,669,880 of record NC_074696.1, on the reverse strand, counting down.
TGCTGCCACCAGAACTGCAGCCGCAACTACAACAGCCCCTGCAACCACAACTGCAGCCGCTACTCTTACAGCCCCTGCCACCACAACTGCAGCCACAACTCCTATAGTCCCAGCCACCACAACTGCATCTGCCACCACAACTTTGGCCGCAACCACAACTGTAGCCGCTACTCCTACAGCCCCCGCCACCACAACTGCAGCCGCTACCACAACTGCTGCCACCAGAACTGCAGCCCCCACCACAACTGCAGCAGCCACCACAACTGTAGCCACAACCACAACTGTAGCCGCCACTATGACAGCCTCCGCCACCACAACTGCAGCCTCCACCACAACTGCATCCGCCACCACAACTGCATCTGCCACCACAACTGTAGCCACAACCACAACTGTAGCCGCTACTCATACAGCCCCCGCCACCACATCTGCAGCCGCCACCACAACTGCTGCCACCAGAACTGCAGCCGCAACTACAACCGTCCCCGCCACCACAACTGCAGCCGCCACCACAACTGCATCCACCACCACGACAGCCCCCGCCACCACAACTCCAGCCTCCACCACAACTGCATCTGCCCCCACAACTGCAGCCGCCACCACAACTGCTGCCATCAGAACTGCAGCTGCAACTACAACAGTCCCTGCCACCACAACTGCAGCCTCCACCACAACTCTAGCCGTAAAATGAACTGTATCCGCCACTATGACAGCCCCCACCACAACAACTGAAGCCTACACAACAACTGCAGCCTCCACCACAACTGCATCTGCCACCACAACTGCAGCCGCCATCACAACTGTAGCCGCCACCACAACTGTAGCCTCAAAATTAACTGTAGCCGCCACTATGACAGCCCCCACCACAACAACTGAAGCCTCCACAACAACTGCAGCCTCCACCACAACTGCATCTGCCACCACAACTGCAGCCGCCATCACAACTGTAGCCCCCACCACAACTGTAGCCGCCACTATGACAGCCCCCACCACCACCACAACTGAAGCCTCCACAACAACTGCAGCCTCCACCACAACTGCATCTGCCACCACAACTGCATCTGCCACCACAACTGCAGCCGCCATCACAACTGTAGCCGCCACCACAACTGTGGTGTCCAGAGTTACAGTGTTACCACAGCCCTTGCCACCACAACTGCAGCTGCCACTACAACAGCCCCTACCACCACAACTGTAGCTGCCACTACAACAGCAGTCGCTGCCACCACAACTGCAGCTTTTACCACAAAAGCAGCTGCTGCAAACAACTGCAGCTACCAGCACAACTGCAGCCACTACAGCCTCTGCTAAAACAGACCCTGCGGCCACCACTACGACAGCTGCTGCCACCACAGCTGCAGCTACAACAACAGCATCTGTTTCCACCACAACTGCATCTGCCACAATGACAACAGCAACTGTCATCACAACTGCCATCACAACTGCATTTTTCATTATGTCAGCCCCTGCCACCACAACTGCAGCTGCTACCACAACACCCAATCGAAAAAAGTATGTTAATGTATACTTAAATATATTAAATTAAAATAATATACTTAAAATACAATATGTCTTTTTCTGATATATCTTAATTATACTATACATAAAACAATTACCTTTCAACACACTTATTAAAAGTGTACTTTATATTCATCGTTTTTTTCAAACTTTTACTATACTATTAGTATGCAATCATCACACTTCAACACACTTATTAAAAGTGTAATTTAAATTCATTGTTTTCAGTCTTTAAGTATACAATATTTTCACTGTCATTCAACTTAAACACAATCATAACTGTACTTCAATTTCAAACGCTTTTATTGTATTTTAGTGTATTCATAAAAATACACTTGAAGTTGTTTTTAAATTGAAGCATTGCTTTTTTTTATGAAACTCTGCTTCTGAGTGATCAAGTACACTACAGGTATACAGTGCCTTGCAAAAGTAATCATACCCCATGGATTTCTTCACATTTTTTTGTGTTAAAAAGTGGGATTAAATTAATTTAATTGAGTTCAACACTGAACTCAAAATACTCTGTAATGTCAATGTGGGAAAAAAAATAAGATAACTAAAATATAGTAATTGCATAAATATTCAATCTTTGTTAAGGCAAGCCTAAATTAGTTCAGGAGAAAAATGTGGCTTAACAAATCACAAAATATGTTACATGGACTCTTCCTCTGTTCCCCATAAATACAACATCTGTAAGGTGCCTCAGTCAAGTATTGAATATCAAGCACAGATTCAACTACAAAGACTAGGGAGCTTTTCAAAAGCCTCATAAAAGGGCAGTGATTGGTAAATAGGTAACAATATCAAATCAGACATTGAATATCTCTTTAAGCATGGTCAAGTGAATAATTATGCTTTTTATTATGTATTAAACTACCCAGATACATCAAAGATACAGTCGTCCTTCTGAACTGAGCTGCAGGACAGGAATTAAACTGCTCATGGATGTTACCCTGAGGGCGTTGGTGATTATAAAGCAGTTCAATGACTGTGAAAGGAAAAAAACCAGGATGGATCAACAACATTGTAGTGACTCCACATAATGATTTAAATTTGTATTTATTTTATTTATTTAACCTTTATTTAACCATGTACGCAAGTTGAGAACAAGTTCTCATTTACAATTGCGACCTGGCCAAGATAAAGCACAGCAGTGCGACACATACAACAACACAGAGTTACACATGGAATAAAACAAACATACAGTCAATAATACAGTAGAAAAATAAGTCTATATACAATGTGAGCAAATGAGGTGAGATAAGGGAGGTAAAGGCAAAAAAAGGCCATTGTGGCGAAGTAAATACAATATGGCAAGTAAAACACTGGAATGGTAGATTTGCAGTGGGAGAATGTGCAAAGTAGAAATAGAAATATTGGCGTGCAAAGGAGCAAAATAAATAAATACAGTAGGAGAAGAGGTAGTTGTTTGGGCTAAATTATAGATGGGCTATGTACAGGTGCAGTAATTTTTGAGCTGCTCTGACAGCTGGTGCTTAAAGCTAGTGAGGGAGAAAAGTGTTTCCAGTTTCAGAGATTTTTGTAGTTCGTTCCAGTCATTGGCAGCAGAGAACTGGAAGGAGAGGTGACCAAAGGAGGAATTGGTTTTGGGGGTGACCAGAGAGATATACCTGCTAGATTGCGTGCTACAGGTGGGTGCTGCTATGGTGACCAGCGAGCTGAGATAAGGGGGGACTTTACCTAGCAGGGTCTTGTAGATGACCTGGAGCCAGTGGGCCAGCCAACGAGAGCGTACAGGTCGCAGGGGTGGGTAGTAAATGGGGCTTTGGTGACAAAACGGATGGCACTGTGATAGACTGCATCCAATTTATTGAGTAGGGTATTGGAGGCTATTTTGTAAATTACATCGCCAAAGTCGAGGATCGGTAGGATGGTCAGTTTTACGAGGATATGTTTGGCAGCATGAGTGAAGGATGCGAAATAGGAAGCCAATTCTAGATTCAACTTTGGATTAGAGATGTTTGATGTGAGTCTGGAAGGAGAGTTTACAATCTAACCAGACACCTAGGTATTTGTAGTTGTCCACATATTCTAAGTCAGAACTTTTCAGAGTAGTGATGCTGGACGGGCGGGCAGGTGCAGGCAGCGATCGGGTGAAGAGCATGCATTTAGTTTTACTTGTATGGCATTGAAGCTCGTCTGGAGGGTTGTTAACACAGTGTCCATAGAAGGGCCAACAGTATTCAGAATGATGTCATCTGCGTAGAGGTGGATCAGAGACTCACCAGCAGGAAGAGCGACATCATTGATGTATACAGAGAAGAGAGTCAGCCCAAGAATTGAACCCTGTGGCACCCCCATAGAGACTGCCAGAGGCCCGGACAATAGGCCCTCCGATTTGACACACTGAACTCTATCAGAGAAGTAGTTGGTGAACCAGGCGAGGCAATCATTTGAGAGACCAAGGCTATCGAGTCTGCCGATGAGGATGTGGTGATTTACAGAGTCGAAAGCCTTGGCCAGGTCAATGAATACGGCTGCACAGTATTGTTTATTATCGATGGCGGTTAAGATATCGTTTAGGACCTTGAGCGTGGCTGAGGTGCACCCATGACTAGCTCTGAAACCAGATTGCATAGTGGAGAAGGTGCGGTGGGATTCAAAATGGTCGGTAATCTGTTTGTTGACTTGGCTTTCAAAGACCTCAGAAAGGCAGGGTAGGATAGAAATAGGTCTGTAGCAGTTTGGGTCAAGAGTGTCCCGCCCTTTGAAGAGGGCGATGACCGCAACTGCTTTCCAATCTTTGGGAATCTCAGACGACACGAAAGAGAGGTTGAACAGGCTAGTAATAGGGGTTGCAACAATTTCGGCAGATCATTTTAGAAAGAAAGGGTCCAGATTGTCTAGCCCGGCTGATTTGTAGGGGTCCAGATTCTGAAGGGGTTCAGCTCTTTCAAAACATCAGCTGACTGGATTTGGGAGAAGGAGAAATGGGGAAGGCTTGGGCGAGTTGCTGTGGGGGATGCAGTGCTGTTGACTGGGGTAGGGGTAGCCAGGTGGAAAGCATGGCCAGCCGTAGAAAAATGCTTATTGAAATTCTCAATTATAGTGGATTTGTCGGTGGTGACAGAGTTTCCTATCCTCAGTGCAGTGGGCAGCTGGGAGGAGGTGTTCTTATTCTCCATGGACTTTACAGTGTCCCAGAACTTTTTTGAGTTTGTGTTGCAGGAAGAAAATTTCTGCTTGAAAAAGCTAGCCTTGACTTTTCTAACTGCCTGTGTATATTGGTTTCTAACTTCCCTGAAAAGTTGCATATCACTGGGGCTGTTCGATGCTAATGCAGAATGCCATAGGATGTTTTTGCGTTGGTTAAGGGCAGTCAGGTCTGGAGAAAACCAAGGCCTATATCTGTTCCTGGTTCTAAATTTCTTGAATGGGGCATGCTTATTTAAGATGGTGAGGAAGGTATTTAAAAAAAATAACCAGGCATCCTCTACTGACGGGATGATATCAATATCCTTCCAGGATACCTGGGCCAGGTCGATTAGAAAGGCCTGCTCGCTGAAGTGTTTCAGGGAGCGTTTGACAGTGATGAGTGGAGGTCGTTTGACCGCTGTCCCATTACGGATGCAGGCAATGAGGCAGTGATCGCTGAGATCTTGGATGAAAACAGCAGAGGTGTATTTAGAGGGCAAGTTGGTTAGGATGATATCTATGAGGGTCCCTGTGTTTACGGCTTTGGGGTGGTACCTGGTAGGTTCATTGATCATTTGTGTGAGATTGAGGGCATCAAGCATCATTCTAATGTTAACATGCATGAAACCAAGGCTATTACGGTTACAGAAGTCATCAAAAGAGAGCGCCTGGGGAATAGGAGTGGAGCTAGGCACTGCAGGGTGTCACGATCGTCAAAGGGACTGAGAGAGGACCAAGGCGCAGCGCGTGGAAAGTACATCTTCTCTTTATTAGAAGAATGACAAAACAAAACAAAAAACAACAAACAGACGAACGTGAAGCTATAAATGACTAAGTGCAAAAAACATGCAACATAGACACATACATAGACAATTCCTCACAAACAGCTAAAGCCTATGGTTGCCTTAAATATGGCTCCCAATCAGAGACAACAATAACCATCTGTCTCTAATTGAGACCCAATTCAGGCAACCATAGACTTTCCTAGATACCTACACTTAACCATAGACACAGCTAGACTTCTATACTAAACATAAACCCAACTACTCTAATAAACCCCCTAAACCTTACAACCACCCTAGACACTACAAAAAACACATACATTCCCCATGTCACACCCTGACCTAACTAAAATAATTAAGAAAACAAAGAATACTAAGGCCAGGGCGTGACACAGGGCCTGGATTCACCTCTACATCACCAGAGGAACAGAGGAGGAGTAGGATAAGGGTACGGCTAAAAGCTATGAGAATTGGTCATCTAGGACGTCTGTAACAGAGAGTAAAAGGAGCAGGTTTCTGGGGGCAATAAAAGAGCTTCAAGGTATAATGTACAGACAAAGGTATGGTAGGATGTGAATACAGTGGAGGTAAACCTAGGCAATGAGTGATGATGAGAGAGATATTGTCTCTAGAAACATCATTGAAACCAGGTGATGTCATCGCATGTGTGAGTGGTGGAACTGAAAGGTTGGATAAGGTATAATGAGCAGGGCTAGAGGCTCTACAGTGAAATAAGCCAATAAACACTAACCAGAACAGCAATGGACAAGGCATATTGACATTAATGAGAGGCATGGCAGAGTGAAAATGATAATAAAAATTTAAGAATAAATAAATTCCAAAACATACATTTTGTATGCAACAGGGCAATAAAGTAATACTGCAAAAAAATATAGATTTGGCCTAAATGCAAAGCCTTATGTTTGGAGCAAGTCCAACGCAACACATCACTGAGTAACTGACGCCTTTTCAAGCATGGTGGTGGCTGCATCATGGTATGGGTATGCTTGACATCGGCAAATACTGGGGGTTTTTCTGGATAAAAAGAAACGGGATGGAGAGAAGCACGGGCAAAATTCTAGAGGAAAACCTGCTTCAGTCTGTCTTACAACAGTTACTGGGAGAGGAATTCACCTTTCAGCAGGACAATAACCTACAACACAAGGCCAAATCTACACTGGAGTTGCTTACCAAGAAGACAGTGAATGTTCCTGAGTATTCCTGAGTGTTCCTGAGTTACAGTTTTCACTTATATATATATATGCTTGAAAATCTATGGCAAGATTTGAAAATTGCTCTGTAGCCATGAGCACCAACATCTTTTCAGAACATGAAGAATTATGAAAAGAATAAAGGGCTAATATTGCACAACCCAAGTGTGTAAAGCTCTTAGAGACTTACAGTGCCCAAGAAGACTCACTGCTGCCAACGCTGTTTCTAGCATGTATGGACTCAGGGAGCTTAATACTTATGCAATGACTATATTTTAGTTATTTAATTGATAGAAATCTTCCACTTTGACATTAGAATATTTTGTTTAGATTGTTAACTTTTTGCTTATTGCACAACTGAGGAACATACTTCCTGAAAGTATACTTTTTCATATCTCAAGAAAATATACTTAAGTATACTTTCAAAAAAGTATATTTAAATGTCCACAAAATATATTTCAAGTATAGTTTCTAAAACGCTTGTCCACATTCCCCAGCATCCTTTTCTTCAGCTAAAGTTTTGATTTATGATATGATATTGTTCCTCATATTTAGCTTATTCAAATGTTTTGATGTTCATTTTCAAACAGAATAATTTTGTACTTTTAATTACACATTACATATTACCGATTTTATTTAAAATATTAATTGAATACCGTAATATGAACAATTAAAGTGTGAAATGCTAATGGTGAACAGCTGTCTTGCCCTGACTTTAATTATATTTGCTTTCTTTATTATTTGGTTAGGGCAGGGTGTGACAAGGGGTGGTTTGTTTAGTTTTTGTATTGTCTAGGGGTTTTTGACTTGTCTAGGGTTTTTTGTTAATTATGGGGATTTTGTATTGTCTAGGGGTTGTAGGTTTATGGTGGCCTGAGTGGGTTCCCAATCAGAGACAGCTGTTTATCGTTGTCTCTGATTGGGGAGCCTATTTAGGTTGCCATTTTCCATGTTGGTTTGGTGGGTAGTTGTCCATGTTTAGTTGCCTGTGAGCACTACGTTGGCTTCACGTTTCGTTCGTTCGTTAAGTGTTCTTCGTTGAATTAAAAGATGTATTCCAATCACGCTGCACCTTGGTCCACTCCTTTAAACGTCCGTGACAGAACTACCCACCAATAAAGGACCAAGCAGCGTGGAGGAGAGGACTGGACATGACATCCTGGACGGCAAGGGATCCTACACATGGGAGGAGCTCCTGGCTGGAAGGGATCGCCCCCCATGGGAACAGGTGGAGGCAGCCAGGAGAGCGGAGGCAGCAGGAAAGGGGAACCAGCGGGGGGGCACACGGGGAGTGTGGCAGAGTCAGGTTGGAGACCTGAGCCAACTCTCTGTGCTTACCGTGGCGAGCATGGGACTGGTCAGGCCCCGTGCTATGGGGTGACGCTCACGGTGTTGAGGCGGGGCATTCACAGGCCAGTGTGCTCGGTGCCAGCGTCCCGCATTTGCCGGGTGGAAGCTGGCATCCAGCCAGAACGGGTGGGGCCAGCTCTGCGCTCGAGACCACCGGTACGCCTCTACAGCCCAGTGTATCCGGTGCCTCGGCCAACGACAAGGCCTCCTGCATGTCTCCCCAGCTTGGTGAGTCCGGTGCCTGCTCCCAGAGCCAGGCCTGCTGTGTGTCTCTCTATTCCAGTGATGATCCATGGCAAGAAGCCTCCAGTGGTGATCCATGGCACGAAGCCTCCAGTGATGATCCATGGCACGAAGCCTCCAGTGATGATCCATGGCACGAAGCCTCCAGTGATGATCCATGGCAAGAAGCCTCCACTGATGATCCATGGCACGAAGCCTCCAGTGATGATCCATGGCACGAAGCCTCCAGTGATGATCCATGGCAAAAAGCCTCCAGTGATGATCCATGGCACGAGGCCTCCAACGAAGGCTGTCCGTCCGGAGCCTCCAGCGACACCCTCCAGTCCGGAGCCTCCAGCGACGCCCTCCAGTCCGGAGCCTCCAGAGACGCCCTCCAGTCCGGAGCCACCAGCGACGCCCTCTAGTCCGGAGCCTCCAGCAACGGGCTTCAGTCCGGAGTTGCCAGAGTCTCCCTCCTGTCCGGAGTTGCCAGAGTCTCCCTCCTGTCCGGAGTTGCCAGAGTCTCCCTCCTGTCCGGAGTTGCCAGAGTCTCCCTCCTGTCCGGAGTTGCCAGAGTCTCCCTCCTGTCCGGAGTTGCCAGAGTCTCCCTCCTGTCCGGAGTTGCCAGAGTCTCCCTCCTGTTCGGAGTTGCCAGAGTCTCCCTCCTGTCCGGAGTTGCCAGAGTCTCCCTCCTGTCCGGAGTTGCCAGAGTCTCCCTCCTGTCCGGAGTTGCCAGAGTCTCCCTCCTGTCCGGAGCTGCCAGAGTCTCCCTCCTGTCCGGAGCTGCCAGAGTCTCCCTCCTGTCCGGAGCTGCCAGAGTCTCCCTCCTGTCCGGAGCTGCCAGAGTGTCCCTCCTGTCCGGAGCTGCCAGAGTGTCCCTCCTGTCCGGAGCTGCCAGAGTGTCCCTCCTGTCCGGAGCTGCCAGAGTGTCCCTCCTGTCCGGAGCTGCCAGAGTGTCCCTCCTGTCCGGAGCTGCCAGAGTGTCCCTCCTGTCCGGAGCTGCCAGAGTGTCCCTCCTGTCCGGAGCTGCCAGAGTGTCCCTCCTGTCCGGAGCTGCCAGAGTGTCCCTCCTGTCCGGAGCTGCCAGAGTGTCCCTCCTGTCCGGAGCTGCCAGAGTGTCCCTCCTGTCCGGAGCTGCCAGAGTGTCCCTCCTGTCCGGAGCTGCCAGAGTGTCCCTCCTGTCCGGAGCTGCCAGAGTGTCCCTCCTGTCCGGAGCTGCCAGAGTGTCCCTCCTGTCCGGAGCTGCCAGAGTCTCCCTCCTGTCCGGAGCTGCCAGAGTGTCCCTCCTGTCCGGAGCTGCCAGAGTGTCCCTCCTGTCCGGAGCTGCCAGAGTGTCCCTCCTGTCCGGAGCTGCCAGAGTGTCCCTCCTGTCCGGAGCTGCCAGAGTCTCCCTCCTGTCCGGAGCTGCCAGAGTCTCCCTCCTGTCCGGGGCCCGCTGTGAGGGTGCCCAGTCCGGGGTCAGCGGCCCGGGGTCACCCCATAGCACGAGCCCTCACCAGAGCCGCCACCGCGGGGAGATGCCCACCCAGACCCTCCCATATAGGTTTAGTTTTTCGGCCGGGAGTCCGCGCCTTTTGGGGGGGGGGGGGGGGGTACTGTCACGCCCTGGCTTTAGTTATATTTGCCATCACAAGTGCTGCAAACACAATTGCATCAGCTACCACAACTTTAGTCACTGCCACCATAACTGTAGCCACCACTACGACAACCCCTGCTATCACAATTGCATCTGCCACTACAACAGTAGACGCTATCACCACAAGTACTGCCTCCACAACTGCATCTGCTACCACAACAGTAGCCACCGTTACCACAGCCCTTGCCACCACAGCCCTGGCCACCACAACTGCAGCCGCTACTAGGACAGCCCCTGCCACCACAATTGCAACCGCCACTACGACAGCAGCTGCCACCACAACTGCAAGTGCCATGAAGGTGGGTGTATTGTCAATGGGAGATATAGACTAATATAGACTAATATAGTGCTATAGACCTTAATAAGTAAGTAAGTGTTTTTTCCCCTAACATATTTGTGGAGAATCAATTAACTATTATACAAAATATGCAAGTAAACAGAAGCCCTTATTTGGAATAATGTCAACTATCTTCTTTTTTGGCCGTCATCTCGCGCAGTCCCTGCTCAAGACATGTTCTATCAGCCTGCAGGTTTTCCACTTGAGCCTGGAGGATCTCTGCTTTATTCTTCCATTGAACCAATTACTGGTTCATCGGCTTAATTTTCTTCACTTGGAAGAACATACAGTGGCAAGAAAAAGTATGTGAACCCTTTGGAAATACCTGGATTTCTGCATAAATTGGTCATACAATTTGATCTGATCTTCATCTAGGTCACAACAGTAGACAAGCACAGGCTTCTTAAACTAATAGCACACAAACAATTATATACATTTTCATGTCTTTATTGAACACACCGTGTAAACATCCACAGTGCAGGGTGGGAAAAGTGAGTGAACCCTTGGATGTAATAACTGGTTGACCCTCATTTGGCAGCAATAACCTCAACCTGCTCTCTTGAGGTCATGCCACAACATCTCAATCGGGTTGAGGTCAGGACTCTGACTGGGCCACTCCAGAAGGCGTATTTTCTTCTTCTGTTGAAGCCATTTACTTCTGTGTTTTGAGTCAGTGTCCTGTTTCCTCACACAACTTCTGTTGAGCTTCAATTGGTGGACAGATAGCCTTACATTCTCCTGCAAAATGTCTTGATAAACTTGGGAATTCATTTTTCTGTCGATGATAACAAGCTGTTCAGGACCTGAGGCAGCAAAGCAGCCCCAAACCATGATGCTCCCTACACCATACTTTACAGTTGGGATGAGGTTGATGTTGGTTTGCTGTGCCTTTTTTTGTGTGTTGTGGTGTTGTGTGTTGTGTGTTCCTTCCAAACAACTCAACTGTAGATTAATCTGTCCACAGAATATTTTGCCAGTAGTGCTGTGGACCCTCCAGGTGCAAATCAAATGTATTTATATAGCCCTTCGTACATCAGCTGATATCTCAAAGTGCTGTACAGAAACCCAGCCTAAAACTCCAAACAGCAAGCAATGCAGGTGTAGAAGCACGGTGGCTAGGAAAAACTCCCTAGAAAGGCCAAAACCTAGGAAGAAACCTAGAGAGGAACCAGGCTATGAGGGGTGGCCAGTCCTCTTCTGGCTGTGCCGGTTGGAGATTATAACAGAACATGGCCAAGATGTTCAAATGTTCATAAATGACCAGCATGGTCAAATAATAATAATCACAGTAGTTATCGAGGGTGCAGCAAGTCAGCACCTCAGGAGTAAATGTCAGTTGCCTTTTTTAGCACGTCCGGTGAACAGGTCAGGGTTCCATAGCCGCAGGCAAAACAGTTGAAACTGGAGCAGCAGCAAGGCCAGGTGGACTGGGGACAGCAAGGAGTCATCATGCCAGGTAGTCCTGACGCATGGTCCTAGGGCTCAGGTCCTCCGAGAGAGAGAAAGAAAGAGAGAAGGAGAGAATTAGAGAGAGCATACTTAAATTCACACAGGACACCTGATGAGACAGGAGAAGTCCTCCAGATATAACAAACTGACCCTAGCCCCCCGACACATTAACTACTGCAGCATAAATACTGGAGGCTGAGACAGGAGGGGTCAGGAGACACTGTGCAGCAATGATTTTTTTTTGGACAGCAGTGGCTTCTTCCGTGGTGTCCTCCCATGAACATCATTCTTGTTTAGTGTTTTACGTATCATAGACTCGTCAACAGAGATATTAGCATGTTCCAGAGATTTCTGTAAGTCTTTAGCTGACACTCTTAGATTCTTCTTAGCCTCATTGAGCATTCTGCGCTATGATCTTGCAGTCATCTTTGCAGGGTGGCCACTCCTAGGGAGAGTAGCAACAGTGCTGAACTTTCTCAATTTGTAGACAATTTGTCTACACTGGACTGATGAACATCAAGGCTTTTACAGATAGTTTTGCAACCCTTTCCAGCTTTATGCAAGTCAACAATTCTTAATCTTAACAAACTCAAATCCTTGCTGGCTCATAACAAAGCAGAACGCCTTGCCATTAACTGCACACACACACAACTAACATCAACAACATGCATGCTAGTCTTTCATGGTTGAGGGTTGAGGAGAAATTGGATACTTCTCTTCTAGTCTTTTTAAGAAACATTTGTGTTTTGAACATGTCTAACCACTTGTATAATCTATTTACATACACTTCAAACAGACATACAGTACATACCCCACCAGACACGCCATTATGGGTTTCTTCACAATACCCAAACCAAAAACAGCTTAGTTATGTTTAGTGCTATGTCATCCTGGAAATACACAGGCAAAAAGCAAGTTTATATTTAAAAAACATCTTATATTACAGCAACTCTCCTCTTTCTAAAGAACCAATTTAACTGTATTATATATAACAATACAATATTGTTAGATTCTGGGTTAAACTTGAAACATTGTTATAATCAGAAGTTAATGGTTATCTGTAGGAGTCAGATGGCTTTGGAATGTGTAGGGGAGACGGGTGGAGATCTTAGAACATAACAATGTCACTGAGGGAGAGAGGGTAATGTATAACGTTTACATTATGTCAGGATATGTTATTGTTTGCCATCAGGGATCCTATGGGAGGAATCCTCTGGGAGGAAAAGAGACCGTCTGGTATCAATCACCATGACAGCCTTGAGTTGGGGAGGAGTATATACTTTGGGGTAGAGGTCAGGTCAGATGAAGTGAGGAAGAACAGATATCACTAAGGTTCTGTCCAGCAACAGAGATGCGTTGGCTGTTCAGATGTGGAGGAGGAGACTCAGCCGAGGAGAAAGGGTTAAATATCAGGGCTTGTGTGAAATGTCGTTGTCGGAATGCAGCTGTATATGACCCTCTGGGCAGAATAAACTTGGTTAAGCTTTCTTAAATGTCCGTAGAATTTTTTACTCTGAGAATTAGAACCTAACAATATGAACATGCACAGTACAGTTTATTTGAATAATGTGTAAATATCTCTTACTGAATTCTTATTTTGAATTTAATGTAATATCTTATGTTGTTCTTGTCTATTACTGTTCGGTACTTTGCCATGTGTTTGTATGTATTATTAGGACCCTAGGAAGAGTAACTGTTGCAGGTGCAGATCTCATAAACCAAATTAATCATAGATATATCTCTGAACCCACTGAGAGAGGTCATACACTTTGAGACTCTTTGTTAAGAGTTGAAGATGTCTGTAGTATCTTTCTAGAGACCAAATCATACAGTGTGTGAAATAGGTGGAGTGTTACCTCGGGTACAGTTTCTGTGCAAGGAGGAGGGATTTTCCAAAGCTCTGGTTGTTGAAGAGTTCACTGATGGTGGCGTCCTAATTGTTGGTGTTGTTATTGGTGTTATAAAAATATACAGATTCAAGGACTGAAAAAATGTGAATCGAGTAAATATTTCAAACATACAATAAAAATGAACTGATTCAAAGGAATGTGCGCTAAAGATAAAGCGTCCTATCCCTGTCCTAGTCACAGGGCGATTGTGTAGCACTTAGGCAATTGTAGAACTGCCATAACCCTCGGTAGAATGTCAACTCACAGGCTGCCTCTGGGGCCTTCCAATGAATGTATTGTCTGCAACAGTTCCATCTGTGTGTTGCTGATGGTGAACTGTATTTGTGGCACATTCACCCCTTGTGACCAATAAAGAGCTGCGGGGCCAGTGGTTGGAGATGGGGTGGTGGTGGTTGGAGGAGCTGAGGTGGTGGTGGTTGGAAAGGCTGAGGTGGTGGTGGTTGGAGGAGCTGAGGTGGTGGTGGTTGGAGGAGCTGAGGTGGTGGTGGTTGGAGAGGCTGAGGTGGTTGTAGTTGGAGGAGCTGAGGTGGTGGGGTTGGAGAGGCTGAGGTGGTGGTGGTTGGAGGAGCTGAGGTGGTGGGGGTTGGAGGAGCTGAGGTGGTGGTGGTTGGAGGAGCTGAGGTGGTGGTGGTTGGAGGAGCTGAGGTGGTGGTGGTTGGAGAGGCTTAGGTGGTTGTAGTTGGAGGAGCTGAGGTGGTGGGGTTGGAGAGGCTGAGGTGGTGGGGTTGGACGGGCTGAGGTGGTGGTGGTTGGAGGAGCTGAGGTGGTGGTGGTTGGAGGAGCTGAGGTGGTGGTGGTTGGAGAGGCTGAGGTGGTTGTAGTTGGAGATGGGGTGGTGGTGGTTGGAGGAGCTGAGGTGGTGGTGGTTGGAAAGGCTGAGGTGGTGGTGGTTGGAGGAGCTGAGGTGGTGGGGGTTGGAGGAGCTGAGGTGGTGGTGGTTGGAGAGGCTGAGGTGGTTGTAGTTGGAGGAGCTGAGGTGGTGGGGTTGGAGAGGCTGAGGTGGTGGGGTTGGACGGGCTGAGGTGGTGGTGGTTGGAGGAGCTGAGGTGGTGGTGGTTGGAGGAGCTGAGGTGGTGGTGGTTGGAGAGGCTGAGGTGGTTGTAGTTGGAGATGGGGTGGTGGTGGTTGGAGGAGCTGAGGTGGTGGTGGTTGGAGAGGCTGAGGTGGTTGTAGTTGGAGTAGCTGAGGTGGTGGGGTTGGACGGGCTGAGGTGGTGGTGGTAATTGGAGGAGTTGAGGTGATGGCTTGAGAGGTGATTGAAGCTGGGGTAAACAAATCCCTTACTGCTGTCAGATTGGCCCTCTGCAGTTGTTCGTCTCGTGTTCCCTGGCAATGCAGAGGTGACTACTGTCGTTCACTCCTTAGCCAATGGTGGTTCCACTGACTGGAAACCACAGCAAGATCTCTGTTCACCCGCGGCAGGAACACAAAGTGCAGTGCCCACAGGTTCACCTTCTCGTTGATGTCGATGATCTGCTCCGTCTCCAAGAAGGTGAACAGGTCATGGTAAACGTTGGAGACTCCATGCCAGACGTCCCCCCACAGCCGCTCTATCCTCTGGTTCTGAGTGCTCCTTCCCCTGAGGGCACTTCCTCTCTCACTACCCCTGAACTGCGCCATTAATGCACAGATAGAGTTGTTTTCACCACCCTGGTAACATCTCACCCGGGATGGCACTCCGGAGCTGGTGATGGCTGTTTCGAATAACTCCATGACTGTGGCACACCTGCTCCAGGACCTCAGACTGGGGCGAAGGTTCACATTCCAAAGGGATAACGACCTTAAGCCCACAGGCAAGACAATGCAGGACTGGCTTGGAGACAAGTCTCTGAATGTCCTTGAGTGGCCTAGCCAGAGCCCGGACTTGAACCCGATCAAACATCTCTGGAGAGACCTGAACATATCTGTGCAGCAACGCTCCCCATCCAACCTGACAGAACTTGAAAGGATTTGCAGAGAAGAATGGGAGAAACTCCCCAAATACAGGTGTGCCAAGCTTGTAGCGTCATAGCCAAGAAGATGTGTGTCTGTAATCGCTGCCGAAGGTGCTTCAACAAAGTACAGCGTAAAGGGTCTGAACACTATTGTAAATGTGATCTATATAAATTTGTTAACATTTCTAAAAAAATATTTTTACTTTGTCATTATGGGGTATTGTGTAGATTGATAAGGGGAAAAAACAATTTAATCAATTTTAGAATAAGTCTGTAACATAACAAAATGTGGAAAAAGTTAAGGGTCTAAATACTTTCCGAATGCACTGCATGGGCTGCATGATAGGATATTGACTATTTGAAAAAGTTGAAAAAAAAGCTTACGTTCTGTTCCTTGCCTCAGGCTGCACTCCCTGTTCTGACTTCAAGTGATCATATGTTCAACCTTCAGACTATTCTCAATTGCATCTTGTCTTCACTAACATGAAAAAAAATAAACATTTAGAATGACCAATTTCCAAACGGGTAGGAACAGGAGCAGGGGAAAAAGACATCATCCAGGGGCAGGGGAAAAAGACGTCATCCAGGGGGCAGGGGAAAAAGACATCATCCAGGTGGCAGGGGAAAAAGACGTCATCCAGGGGCAGGGGAAAAAGACATCATCCAGGAGCAGGGGAAAAAGACGTCATCCAGGGGGCAGGGGAAAAAGACATCATCCAGGGGCAGGGGAAAAAGACGTCATCCAGGGGGCAGGGGAAAAAGACATCATCCAGGGGCAGGGGAAAAAGACATCATCCAGGGGCAGGGGAAAAAGACGTCATCCAGGGGCAGGGGAAAAAGACGTCATCCAGGGGCAGGGGAAAAGATGTCATCCAGGGGGCAGGGGAAAAAGATGTCATCCAGGGGGCAGGGGAAAAAGACATCATCCAGGGGGCAGGGTAAAAAGACGTCATCCAGGGGCAGGGGAAAAAGACATCATCCAGGGGGCAGGGTAAAAAGACGTCATCCAGGGGCAGGGGAAAAAGACATCCAGGGGGCAGGGTAAAAAGACATCATCCAGGGGGCAGGGTAAAAATACATCATCCAGGGGCAGGGGAATAAGACATCATCCAGGGGGCAGGGTAAAAAGACATCATCCAGGGGGCAGGGTAAAAAGACATCATCCAGGGGCAGGGGAATAAGACATCATCCAGGGGCAGGGGAATAAGACATCATCCAGGGGCTGTTGGATAAGACATCATCCAGGGGCAGGGGAAAAAGACATCATCCAGGGGGCAGGGGGATAAGACATCATCCAGGGGCAGGGGAATAAGACATCATCCAGGGGCAGGGGAATAAGACATCATCCAGGGGCAGGGGAATAAGACATCATCCAGGGGCAGGGGAAAAAAGACGTCACCCATACATCCATAAAACCTTTTTTAGGTTAAAATGCTAAGAGCACCATACAGCATTTAGGATCAGCAGAAGAGATAGGCGAATCAATCGTTTTTTAATTTATTGATTTAGGTAGCTAGAGGCGCACAAAATCCCAGACTTAACACAGGAGACATGACACTGGACAAGTAAAATGATCAAATCTATTGACTTTGCCACGCATGCCGTTCAAAAAATTATACAAATGTAACAACTTACCATCTTGGTAAGGTTCCTGTCGTTGAATGTCCTTTGCCTCTTGCATGAACTCCTCTGCAACAGCTATTAGATTTCTGGCCATCTCTTCATCAATCAAATTACCATTTGCCCACAGAAGGCTCCGCAACATGGTCTCTAGCCTGAAAAATAGAAAGCAGACCAGATTAGTCAAGTGAATTTGTATTTTTTATGTAGCTACAGTGGTTCCTTCTTTAAAAGTTGTGAGGTTACGCTGCGGGACTTAAGAGGTCATTTGTGGTTTTGTGGTTTAGTACGGTACCCTGCGTCACCACTTCATTGCTCCAGACCAGCGCAAGGGAGGGTTAGAGAACTGATATGCTTTTGGGTACTACTGTGTCTCTAACTGACAATGAATGGGCGACATAAACCTAATTAGAAACTGATAATAACTGATAACTTCAGTATTACTTACTAAAACTGTTGTTACACTAAGGTTTTTATTCTTTTATTTTGTTTGGATTATTTTGCTCTTATTGTAGTACTGTAGGCCACTCCCGACCGTACACATTGTACCTAAGTGGTGCAATGGTCTAAGACACTGCATAGCAGTGCAAGCTGTGTTGCTTCAAACGCAGGTTCAATACCTGTGCTGGCTCAACTGGGAGATCCATGAGATGACTGTAGGTTTTTGGTTTCTCTAACTCTAAATAACAAATTGGCTTTTTTTACAAATTAGTAACAACGTCTCGCCCTATGTTAAAAAATTACCCTTTTCCTCGCTCATTTTACGTTATTTGAACACGAAATCATCTCAAAAAATATAATTTTTAGCACCGTTTCGCGCAGCTCTGAGACAAGCATGGGAACTGGTCTAGATAAATCATTTACATTTTTATTTTCACTGAATCTCCATTTGGGTATTAGTTAGACTAGAATTAGAAAATTAGGGTTTAGAAATGTTATGCTCTTAGTGTAACCTTTATTTAACTAGGCAAGTCAGTTAAGAACAAATTCTTATTTACAAGGATATGCTACTCCATCCTCCCCATCAGGGAATTGAACCCGTCTCCCGCATGCCCACAGGACACTGGATTCTTTATCTAAATAGCCCAGTACTGTACTCCCGACCGTCACATTGTACAGTGCCATATTTTCCGTTTCATCCTAACGGAACACAGAGGGTTTTTCATTTTCCTTGGAATAGAAACACCATAATATTAATCAAATTAATTAAGCAAGTACCAGTTTTTCTTTATTTTTACTATTTTCCACATTGTAGAATAATAGTGAAGACATCACAACTTTGAAATAACACATATGGAATCAGTTAAGAACAAATTCTTATTCTTATTCACAAGGACAGCCTACTCCTTCCTCCCTGTCGGGGAATTGAAACCCGGTCTCCAGCGTGTCCACATTCTCTAGTACAGCCATTATTGAAGGCTATCAACTGCTTCTCAAAGATGCCCTCTGGTGGTCAAACTAGCACTAACTAGCATTAATGGTACCAGTGGTTGACACTTAAATAACGTGCCATAGAATTATTCGGCACCATGCAAGCTGCGAAGCAGTACGCTGCAACGTTCAAAGGAAAAACCACTGTAATAAACCCTAAAGTGTTGTGCCAACTCTCAGAGACTGACCTATGACGACAATTGTGCATTGATAGGGGATGCAGTTTTAACTACTAGCATACTAGCTGATAAATTGGTTCTTCATACAGACATCACTATAGCAAGCTAGCTAGGTGGTTGATGTTTTATAGCTTCCATAACTTAACATGAAAAACTAGCTATCTTGATTTCAGTTTAATGTCGAGGGCAGGCAGATATAGCTAGCACTAGCTAGACACACTCACTCAGTAAAGTTGTTAGGTAGCTAACGTTAGCTAGCTAACGTTATCTAGCTAGCTAGTTACTTTCTTTACAGTTGTAACATTAGCTAACGTTACACCACTCACACTCAACACCTAACGTAAATTCACTAACTTTTGTACATTGCCTTGGTCCGTAAAATTGACTTTATTTTAGCGTTCCAAAAACGTAATACTTCCAGATCAACTGTAATGTCAATACCATTGTAAAACACGCTTTCTCCCCTTTCCAACAAAATAAATAACATGACCTAAAAGCTGCCCATTTCTGCATAATTCAAGAAGGCAATGAGCACCGTCGTGTCTTTTTAAAAATGGCAGGTGGGGAAGCGAAACTAATGCGTGATAGTGACAAGGAGTGATGTTGTGTGGGAAAATAGCTTTTTTTCCCACTCGATCTGTCTAACTTATCACCTTATCGCCTCTAAAATGTAAATCAAACACTATAAAGACTTTATGTAATGTGTCATTACATACCTATTTGAAGGTTTGTGTCGAATTTGAATCGTGTTTTTAGGGCGGTGCTAAAGTGATCTTAAAAGTAAACAGCGGCTTTGAGAATGATGATCGCATGCAATGATGACGCAAAAAATGACTAGGTATCCCCCCGTACCCCCGTCACTGTCCATTTCTTGTTTTTAAAGGATGTGAGAAGCGCATAAGTTGCTTTATGCGTGCTGTACGTTACAACATGACACGTCATGATATAACGGAGGGTTCGTTTTTTCAACTTTTCTCCAAACTATAGAGCCTTTACCATGTCGATCAACGCTTGAATAGAAACGTAGTTCACACCCCCGATTTTGAAGTCAACACAGTCTTTACAGTCCCATTAGTTTTCTTTGTAGCCCCGTTTGAATGTTGCGGTTGCGCACATTTGTACGGAATGGGATGAGTTTACATTAGTTAGCTAGCTAACTTTAACCTACCTGGCTATTGATTTTTGAAGTCCATTTCTTTTCTCTTAATTTTACCTCAGACTGTAACGGCAGATTTCCTCCTCTTCGTCTGAAGAGGTGTAGCAGGGATCGGACCAAGACGCAGCGTAGATAGTGTTCATCATGTTTAATAACGACAAAACCGTGAACACTACAAAATACAAAATAACAAATGTGGAAAAACCGAAACAGTCCTATCTGGTGCATAGACACAAAGACAGAAGACAACCACCCACAAAACCCCAACACAAAACAGGCTACCTAAATATGGTTCCCAATCAGAGAGAATGACTAACACCTGCCTCTGATTGAAAACCATATCAGGCCAAACATAGAATGCCCACTCAGCTCACGTCCTGACCAACACTAAAACAAAGAAAACACAAAAGAACTATGGTCAGAACGTGACACAGACGAACAAAAAGTTGAGTGAACGTATTTCATCTGTACCTGAGAGAATGAGCAGCTAGAGCCCAATTACCTTTATGCAAATTAAGATAAATCACTGACAAAACCTATTAGTCATAGCTTAGGGTTGCACATTTTGGGGAATATTCAGAGGTGGAAACTTTGTGGGAATTAACGGTAATATATGGGAATTAACGGAAATATATGCAAATTAATATTAATACCATGTAAATGTAGATGTTTTTTGCATTGGATATATTTACCATATATGGAGACAGAAGCATAAATCCTTTACCTTCTCATAAGTAGACATAATTACAAATTATTAAATACTTCCAATAGAAATTTAAAAAAAATATTTTAGTTACAAATTGTACTTTAATTAAATGAGTTGTCTCTTCACATGGGATGATTTCACTGAACAAAAAAAGAAAGGGAATATTGAATGATCCCCAATGATCCATCTCCCAAAATCATATTCAACATACATCTGTAAAATGAAAGTCTACAAACTAAAGCTTTGGTTGTCTTCCTCTTAGGCTTCCATGTCTTCTCACTGGACCATCAGACTCTGATGCCTGATCTTCACTGTCACTTTCCAACCTTGTTGAGGATGGCTCGTTGTCAGGCTCAAAAAGTCTCAAATTTACCCGGATGGCCACCAATTTTTCAACCCTTGTATTGGTCAGCCTGTTGCATGCTTTGGTGTGTGTGTTCCCAAACAAGGACCAGTTGCGCTCTGAGGCGGCTGATGTTGGTGGGATTTGGAGGATGATGGAGGCAACAGGGGAAAGAACCTCAGATCCACAAAGTCCCTTCCACCAGGTGGCTGATGAGATATGTTGGCACGACTGCCATATTGCATCTACATCCCAAAGCCCTTTCTTGGAAATGTACTTCGCCAGACTGCAAAGAACCTTGCCCTCATCCAGGCCAAGGTGGCGAGACAGCGTAGTGATGACACCATAGGCCTGGTTGATCTCTGCACCAGACAGGATGCTCTTGTCAGCATACTTGGGGTCCAACATGTACGCTGTGGCGTGTATGGGCTTCAGGCAGAAGTCTTCACGCTTTTAGATGTATTTCAGAACTGCAGTTTCATCTGCTTGGAGCAACAGTGAAGTGGGCAGGGCAGTACGCATTTCTTCTCTTACATCTGCAAGCAGAGTCTGAACATCAGACAGGATGGCATTGTCTCCCATAATCCGTGCAATGACTACTGCTATAGGTTTTAGGAGTTTCAGGCTGCTTATGACTCTCTCCCAAAATACATCATCCAGTGGGATCCTCTTGATTGGGCTGTCCATATTTGCAGACTGTGAAATGGCCATTTCTTGGAGACTCCTTCCCCTCCAGGAGAATGTGAAGCATGATAACAACACCACCCCAACGGGTGTTGCTGGGCAGCTTCAATGTGGTGCTCTTTTTCTTCTCACTTTGCTTGGTGAGGTAGATTGCTGCTATAACCTGATGTCCCTTCACATACCTAGAATGTATCCATTGTTTTCAGTGCAGTGATGTCATTGAGGAGCAGATTCAATGCATGAGCAGCACAGCCAATGGGTGTGATGTGAGGGTAGGAGTCCTCCACTTTAGATCAAGCAGCCTTCTTGTTCGCAGCATTGTCTGTCATTAGTGCAAATATCTTCTGTGGTCCAAGGTCATTGATGACTGCCTTCAGCTCATCTGCAATGTAGAGACCGGTGTGTCTGTTGTCCCTTGTGTCTGTGCTCTTGTAGAAGACTGGTTGAGGGGTGGAGATGATGTAGTTAATTATTCCTTGCCCACGAACATTCGACCACCCATCAGAGACGATTGCAATACAGTCTGCTTTCTCTATTATTTGCTTGACCTTCACTTGAACTCTGTTAAACTCTGCATCCAGCAAATTAGTAGATAAGCATGTCTGGTTGGAGGGGTGTATGCTGGGTAAAGAACCTTCAGAAATCTCTTCCAATACACATTGCCTGTGAGCATCAGAGGTGAACCAGTTGCATACACAGCTCGAACAAGACATTCATCAGCATTTCTCTGACTACGTTCCTCCATTGAGTCAAAAAAACGTATGAGTCTAGGGCCATGAGCTGTTGCTATTGATAAGGTGTCTGATTCATCATTTTCACCTCAAATAGCAGTAGAAGGACTTTTGTCAGAGGTTGCTTGTTGTGAGCACTGAGGGGAACTTTATGCACTTGGCAGGTGATTCTGCATCTTTGTTGCATTCTTCACATATGATTTAGCATTGTATTTGCAAATGTACACAGCTTTTCCTTCTACATGTCTCCACATATTTAAAAAAAATGTTTTTATTTATTTAACTAGACAAGTCAGTTAAAACTTCTCTGCGCTACGGATCCCTTTTACGGGATCATTTTCCTAAACAACCGCTGAATTGCAGGGCGCAAAATATTACAAAACATATTTATAATCATGCAATCACAAGTGAAATATACCAAAACACAGCTTAGCTTATTGTTAATCCACCTATCGTGTCAGATTTTGAAAATATGCTTTACAGAAAGAAATCCAAGCTTTTGGGAGTGTATCAATCAATGCTAGAACAGCTAGCCCCAAATTAGCATGGTCACGAAAGTCAGAAAAGCAATAAAATTAATCGCTTACCTTTGATAATCTTCGGATGTTTGCACTCACGAGACTCCCAGTTACACAATAAATGTTATTTTTGTTCGATAAATATTACTTTATAACAAAAAAACGCCATTTGGGTTGTGCGTTATGTTCAGAAAACCAAAGCCTAGTTCCGTTCAACGAAAATTCCAAAAAGTATCCGTAATGGTTGTAGAAACATGTCAAATGTTTTTTATAAATCAATCCTCAGGTTGTTTTTAACAAACATAATCAATAATATTTAAACCGGACCGTAACTTACTCAATAAGAGAGAAAAAGAAAAATGGAGAGCTACCCTCTCGCGCGCAGGAACTAATCCGAGGACACCTGACTACTTTTGAAAAATCTCGCTCATTTTTCAGAATAAAAGCCTGAAACTATGTCTAAAGCCTGGTCACAGCCTGAGGAAGCCATTGGAACAGGAATATGGTTGATACCCCTTTAAATGGAAGAAAGACGGGCCAGGAAACACTGATTTAAAAAAAATAATCACTTCCGGGTTAGATTTTCTCAGGTTTTCGCCTGCAGAATCAGTTTTGTTACATTTAACATTTAAGTCATTTAGCAGACGCTCTTATCCAGAGCGACTTACAAATTGGTGCATTCACCTTATGAGGTTGTTGTTATATACTCACAGACAATATTTTGACAGTTTTGGAAACTTTGGAGTGTTTTCTATCCCAATCTGTAAATTATATGCATATTCTACGATCTGGACCTGAGAAATAGTCTGTTTACCTTGGGAACGTTATTTTAAAAATATAACAAATCTGACCCCTAGCGTCAAGAGGTTAATGAATTCCTACCCCGGCCAAACCCGGACGACGCTGGGCCAATTGTGCGCTGCCATATGGGACTCCCAATCACAAACAGATGTGATGCAGACTGGATTCAAACCTGGTACAGCAGTGACACCTCTTGCACTGAGATGCAGTGTCTTAGACCACTATGCCACTCAGGAGCCCACACACCGCAGAGAGCTTTTTATGTCTCTATTTTGGTTTGGTCAGGGTGTGATTTGGGTGGGCATTCTATGTTCCTTTTTCTATGTTTTGTATTTCTTTGTTTTGGCCGGGTATGGTTCTCAATCAGGGACAGCTGATTATCATTGTCTCTGATTCGGAACCATACTTAGGTAGCTTTTCCCCACCTATGCTTTGTGGGTAGTTGTTTTTTGTTTAGTGTTTTGCACCTGACAGGACTTTTTCGGTTTCAGTTATTCACTTTGTTATTTTTGTTTAGTGTTCAGTTTAAATAAAAAGTCATGAACTCTTACCACGCTGTGCTTTGGTCCGATTCCTCTTCATCCGACGACGAAACTCCTTGCACTCAGCCCAAACGAGGGGGTGAAGATCCTACAAGAACACTGATCTTCAAGATTCATGGTTTTATTTTTGTCCTATTTTTCACTCTCAAAATTACAATTATTTCTTGCTAAACAACACATTATGTAGAAGTAACTGGCTACACAAAGTGATACACGTGAGCTCCAAAGGTGAGCTCCAAAGGTGAGCTCCAAAGGTGAGCTCCACACAGACAGACAGGGGCAATATTGTCTAGCCAGGTGTGGGATAATGTCAGCGTGGCTTTGATTGGATAGTAGCCGAGAGCTTGCGGTGTCTGATATTTCAGAGATGTGATTTTGACTGACTGCGATGGAACACTAGAAAATATATGTACTTTCAGAATTGTTTGGCGAGCTATTCATAGGCGGGCTGATAGCTACTGGCAGATTGCGATCTATCTGTTGGAGACCCCGGTCTACATTATATCTACAACTAATAGATGTCCAGTCTTAATTATATCACTTTAAATGTGTGAGATTGGGGTGTCTGGGGGATATGATGATGGAAGGTATTGTGATGTTACAGATATTATTAATGGCCCTAAATTCTGTGTGTCCTCTGTATATACACCTAATGTGTTAAATTCCAATGTTCTATTACCTCAAGCACACACTGCTTGACTGCTTTGACTCTGTCCTCGTTCTCGGTGCTGACTTACATTTAGTTGGTGATCCTACTATAAACTCCTCTAACACTGATATCTCAGCACCCCGAACATCATCGACTTCAAAAATTCAAACGTTTCGGGTCACTTTGAAATGTCCTTGTTTTCCATGAAAACATACATGAAATTAGTCGCAAAATGAATAGGAAATATAGTCAAGGTTATAAATAATGATTTTTAATTGAAAGAATAATTGTGTCCTTCCGACTTTTCTTTCAACAAAGAATCCTCCATTTGCAGCAATTACAGCCTTGCAGACTTTTGGCATTCTAGTTGTCAATTTGTTTAGGTAATTTGAAGAGATTTCACCCCATGCTTCCTGAAGCACCTCCCACAAGTTGGATTGGCTTGATGGGCACTTCATACGTACAATACGGTCAAGCTGCTCCCACAACAGCTCAATAGGGTTGAGATACGGTGACTGTGCTGGCCACTCCATTATAGACAGAATACCAGCTGACTGCTTCTTCCCTACATAGTTCTTGCATAGTTTGCATCTGTGCTTTGGGTCATTGTCCTGTTGTAGGAGGAAATTGGCTCCAATTAAGCACCGTCCACAGGGTATGTCATGGCGTTGCAAAATAGCCTTCCTTCTTCAAGATCCCTTTTACCCTGTACAAATCTCCCACTTTACCACCACCAAAGCACCCCCAGACCATCACATTGCCTCCACCATGCTTGACAGATGGCGTCAAGCACTCCTTCAGCATCTTTTTATTTTTTCTGCATCTCACAAATGTTCTTATTTGTGATCCGAACACCTCAAACTTAGATTCATCTGTCCATAACACTTTTTTTTTCAATTTTCCTCTGTTCAGTGTCTGTGTTCTTTTGCCCATCATAATCTTTCCTTTTTATTGGCCAGTCTGAGAATTTTTATTTTTATTTTTAATTTGCAACTATGCCTAGAAGGCCAACATTCCGGAGTCACCTCTTCACTATTGACATTGAGACTGGTGTTTTGCGGGTACTATTAAATGAAGCTGCCAGTTGAGGACTTGTGAGGCGTCTGTTTCTCAAACTAGACACTCTATTGTACTTGTCCTCTGGCCATTTTGAGCCTGTAATCGAACCCACAAAAATTGATGCTCCACATACTCAACTAGTCTAAAGAAGGCCAGTTTTTTTGCTTCTTTAATCAGAACAACAGTTTTCAGCTGTGCTAACATAATTGTAAAAGGGTTTTATAATGATCAATTAGCCTTTTAAAATTATAAACTTGGATTAGTTAAAACACAACGTGCCATTGGAACACAGGAGTGATGGTTTCTGATAATGGGCCTCTGTATGCCAATTTAAATATTTCATAAAAAATCTGCAGTTTCCAGCAACAAAAGTCATTTACAACATTATCAATGTCTACACTGTATTTCTGATCAATTTGATTATATTTTAAAATTGACAAAAAATGTGGTTTTCTTTCAAAAACAAGGACATTTCTAAGTTACCCCGAACTTTTGAACGGTAGTGTATATTCAGACATTTCTAAAAGAGCTAAACATTGTCGATGCCTCGCACCTGAGAAATCTAAGTACTAAGGTCTACACTTTTTTTCTTCATATCATCATTCATTCTCACGAATGTACTATATTTTTGTTTCCCCATATTTTACTCAAATCTATTTCCCATGCTATGATTTTACTTATGCTAACAGTATATCACAAAAGTGAGTACACCCCTCACATTTTTGCAAATATTTGAGTATATCTTATCATGTGACAACACTGAAGAAATGACACTTTGCTACAATGTAAAGTAGTGAGTGTACAGCTTTTATAACAGTGTAAATTTGCTGTCCCCTCAAAATAACTCAACACACAGCCATACTCAAGAAGCGCCCGCATTATTTCTGCCTCGTGCACAAATTCATGTTGTTACTCATATGAACAGAGAAAGTGAAATATTCCTTGATATTAAAAAAGACCCAAGCCACTAATAATAACAACACAAGCCTATCGATACACGAATTCATACTCATTCGTTACAGTTGCAGTGCTGGTTGTAGTGCGAGTGGAAGTAGGAAGAACAAAGGTTTTATGGCTTATAAAAGTGTTGAATAAAAATTGTTGACAGTGCTGAATAAGAACTTAACTCAAAAACAGTCACTCTCTAGTCATCGTTAATTTTTTTTTGACATTTCACAGAATTATCTTTGCTATAGCTTTCTTTTACACCTGCTACGTTACTGCAGACATGGTAATCTGAACCATCCGATTGGCCAGTGGTAGGCGGGGAAGGCAGAGTGTGTACCTTCAGGCAACTTCGCCTACCCGGCGCGCAGGGCAGCTGAATCGGGTGCACCTACCGCCAACAGCATGAGAAGTAGCAAAATAAAATAGGAATGCAAGGCTTTATTGTTGGGTACTTTACAGAAATGTTTGGCGATCAACTAGGAATGCCTTGGAGATCGACCAGTCGACACTGGTCTGAAGTATTTTGTTCATAGCCTGTTTGTTATTTTTAAGTTGCAATCACAATTACTGGAAAACAATATTATAACAATGCATTCTCTCTCTCAGATATTCGTCTAAGAAGTTCGTCTAGAATGTAGAATCGTATAGCTGCGGGGATTACACAAGTCTGAATTTCTTATAGCCTAATTTTCTAGACATCAATGTACAGCAACAGTTTTAGACAACACTGCAAAACACCCGCCATATGCACACATACTCAGCTGTGGGGCTTACAAGTCCCTAATTTCATATCATTTTCAAGACATCAATGTAGCAGTAGAACAAATATCGGAATATACTTCAAATAAAATACATCAATGTAGGCTACAGCAGAACACACATGAGAATATATAGTCATCCTATATAATATGAAGCACATATTCAGATTACCTTCACAGTACCGAACAAGTTTGTAAAGGAAAAACCTTTCCTACTTTAGTTTTCAAAACCTCCCACAATGACTCTCCCCATGTCAAGTCCATTTAACTCCTGAGAGTCAACTTCTTGCTCAAAGCCATATACAGGTGTCCTGTGGCTGTCACATTTAACATCCTTCTAAGGCTGTTCTGAAGACTCTGGCTGTAGTGTCTATTTTTTCAATTTGAGTGTTAACTATAACCTGGGTGTCCGCTTTAGCCTTCCTGCCACCAAATGCACCTTGTTTCGGGCATGTTCAAAAACCTTTTATCTGAGTGCTGGTTGATATTGTTTTTTTTGTTTTCTGAGGGATAGGATGTTAATTTACTGTACAACTCACCCACTCTTTTGCTAGCTAATTCCTCCAGTCGTTTCTAGACCCAAGCTCCCTACCTTTTAGCATGTTATACAGCCCAACTTCAAATTCTGCATGACAAGCCAGGGGTTACACGGTTGCTTGTTCTTGAACAGGATACGTTCTGTAACATGATTACGTAGGGACCTCTTCACTAACAGACCACCACTACCTAGACCTGTGTCAAGATCAGTTACTTACCCTATCGGCCCTCCCCATAACCTCTATATAGAAATAAGAGAGCAGGTCTGGAATCAGTGTGGCAGGATAGGATGATTACACAAAAGGATCACCGTGCTTTTACATTATTGTCTTTCTGGGGGAAATAACGTGGAGGCAACTTGATTTAATGCTGATCGATTTTATTAAAATGTCTACAGTGCGAACACTGAAACAATTAATAAATGCCGCGAGAGGTACTGGATCCGGGAAAATAGGTGCCGGAACAAACAAAGTCAAATCTGAGAAGTGCCGGATCCTGCTCAAATTAAGCACTGACCATAACAGCACTTACAGTTGACCAGGGCAGCTTTAACTTGGAAGAAATTTGACGATCTGATAACTAGAAATAAAGTGACTGATAGTAAACAGTAGCAGTAGCATGCAGTATGTGATGAGTCAAAAAAGATTAGTGCAAAAACGGTTAATGCAGATGGTCCGGGTAGCTATCTGGTAAAATCATTTAATTAATTATTTAGCAGTCTTATGGCTTGGGAGTAGAAGCTGTTCAGGGTCCTGTTGGATCCAAACTTGCCGTGCGGTAGCAAAGAAAACAGTCTATGACTAGGGTTGCTGGAGTCTTTGACCATTTTTATGGCCTTCCTCTGACACCGCCTGGTAGAGAGGTCCTGTGTGGCAGGAAGCTTGGCCATACGCACTACCCTCTGTAGTGCCTTGCGGTCGGAAGCCGAGCAGTTGCCATACCAGGCTGTGATGCAACCAGTCAGGATGCTCTCGATGGTGCAGCTGTAGGACCTTTTGAGAATCTGAGGACCCATGCCAAATATTTTCAGTCTCCTGAGGGGGAATAGGCTTTGTCATGCCCTCTTCACTACTGTCTTAGTGTGTTTGGACCATGATAGTTTCTTAGTGATGTGAACACCAAGGAACTTCAAGCTCTCAACCTGATCCACTACAGCCCCGTCGCCCCCGTGACAGTTTTTAGGGCCTTCCTCTGACACCATTCAGGCTGATGTACAGATAAATGTGACATACAATAAGTATGGCTTGGCTGGCAACAATACAATAGAATGAACAACCAGCCGGCCTGGGTGGCAACAATGCCAATCGACATTACGACCAGACGGCTTAGGTATCAACCCTAGATTTGTGTAGGGACTATATAAACTCAGCAAAAAAAGAAACGTCCTCTCACTGTGAACTGCGTTTTCAGGAAACTTAACATGTTTAAATATTTGTATGAACAGAACAAAATTCAACAACTGAGACATAAACTGAACAGGTTCCACAGACATGTGACTAACAGAAATGTAATAATGTGTTCCTGAACAAAGGGGGGGTCAAAATCAAAAGTAACAGTCAGTATCTGGTGTGCCCACCAGCTGCATTAAGTACTGCAGTGCATCTCATCCTCATGGATTGCACCAGATTTGCCAGTTCTTGCTGTGAGATGTTACCCCACTCTTCCACCAAGGAACCTGCAAGTTCCCGCACATTTCTGGGGGGAATGGCCCTAGCCCTCACTCTCCGATCCAACAGGTCCCAGACGTGCTCAATGGGATTGAAATCCGGGCTCTTCGCTGGCCATGGCAGAACACTGACATTCCTGTCTTGCAGGAAATCACGCAAAGAACGAGCAGTTTTGCTGGTGGCATTGTCATGCTGGAGGGTCATGTCAGGATGAGCCTAAAGGAAGGCTACCACATGAGGGAGGAGGATGTCTTCCCTGTAACTCACAGCATTGAGATTGCCTTATTTAGGATGCTTAAAGAGATTCTCTGGTACTTTTGTATAGTTTTAGCCAGTAGTTCTGAAAGTATTGCTCACAAGCCAAAAGCGGTCTCCTAAAATTGCGTACTACGTCACATATGTGCAGATATGTGCACCACGCCATTGCTCTCACTCTCGCTTTGCTGTGTTTGCATCTTGCTAGCTGTCACTCAAATGGCGAGGAGCTGAAGCTCATTGGCTAGAACTCAAATTTCTAGCGGGCTGGTCAACATGGGGTGAAGATTTAGGGAAAATGGTGCAGCACAGCTTTCAGAAAAACAGTCACTTTCAAACTAGGGATTTCGTGGCTATTTGAGGTAAGACAGAAATTCTGCTCATAGATTATGCATGTATTGTTAACAACAATGTGCAGAAAGTGTGGTGTCACAAAAAAACGATTTTCAAAATAATATGCCTTGCCCCATTCCCTGTCTTCTGTGAGTGTTCTATTGTCCCGACTCTAACTGCTGCGCTACCATTCAGGTGCCACTCCATTGTAGGCCTAAATATGGTGTCCAGTAGAGGTCAGTGTTTGAAAGCAACTTGGAATCTGAGAAAGCACCGGAAAAATTATAAAATCAGTAGGATCTCATATTTTGCAATACATGGGCTGCATTACAAACACTTAACAGACACACCCTCTCCCCTCAAATTAAGTGGAAACTTCTGATGTCGTATCGTGATGTCTGACGAGTTTACACTTGCAGAGCAAGGGGTGAGGGAGGAAGGAATGAATTTTAAATGGACCGCCCTTACCCAGAAATGTGTCACTCGTTCATCCCGTGACGATTGTGTTTTCGGCCACCGGTAGCTTGTGGGTGCTTTATATGCGCTACAGTCAATTATGATTGCATGTCTACTTATATTAACTATATTATTATTAATATACGCCTACTGTGTGATGGCTAGCAAATTAATTAGCTAACTAACGTTAGCCTGCCTAGCTGGAACAACTGAAGAAGGAAAATGTTTTATTTCTACAATTTCCAAAAGCTAACCAAACAAAAACTTTAACGAGAAGTGTTTGTGTATTAGTAGCACAATTTCTAACTTATTTGCATTCGTTTTTACTTACACTTGTATGTTGACTCCATATTGATGTTGAAGTTTTAAGTTTTGGCAGACTTTTCTTAGCGGATGTACAATCATCGCGAATTGAATTATGGGGTGTTTCAGGCCACAAGTGAAAATAATTGTACACTCGCAAACTCGGCTGGGTTTACATTGCAAACTTCCCTTGCTTGGCTAATCTTTTGGACCACGACAAATATGGCCGCGGGGATTCTCCCAAGGGCATAAGGTGAGGGTAAGTGGACGAGGGTGTCTTTTATGAGTTTGAAACGCAGCCATGGTTTGAAAAACCATGCAATCAAAGGAATCGTCAGACTTCCTTGATCACGTGATAATGTTACTTTTAAACTAGCATCCATTCTGTGTTAGATCTGTAGTGCATTTGTGTTTTGGAGCGGTGGAGAAAGAGTGGGCAAGCTCGATTCGACTTGAGGATGGTGCAGCACAGTTCACATACCCACAGTTGTTGTAGTGTAGGATATCTACAAATGTGTAGCCTACCACAACATGAGGAGAGGGGAAAACATAGAAACAGGGGAGGTTGAGTAGCCTCTAAACCCTCCCCGAAATCATGCAATCTACTTTCACTGGTGGTTGGTAGGTTATAAACTATTTAAATCCTTTAAAAGTTTAAATGAATGAAGTAGGTATTTAATTACCTAAATTGCCTTCATGCTTAAAGGGACAATCTGCAGTTGCTACATACATTTACTTAGAAATGAATGGTATGTACCCATTGATTAGTGAAGAATATAACTTATTTAAATCCATCATGAGCTTAGTTCCAGTGTCATACCCCATGAAAACCCAAAATATGAGCTCGTTTTACTCAAATGTTTGTAAATAAAGTAAATATAAACAAACACTATATAGACTCAAAACATGTTTTAAACTATAATTTTGATAGCATGCATGTTACATCCATTTCTCCAGTCCTGTCCCTCAGCTTTTTACCGAAACAGGCAGGGACTCCGCTTTGCTACTGTTATTGTAACCGCTGATTACCGCTAGGAACTGAGAGAAAAAAGACGTGAAAATATAATAGTCTATAGTATTAAACATTGACACTACCCGCCAAGCTCCCGGGCACTATTTTGAACGTGCGTGTGTGTGCCAAGCGCATGAGCGTGCTTCTACGAGAACGCGGAAAATAGTTGAATTCAATGGGACTAAATTCAATGGGCATAGACTTTGTTCTGATGATAATTAGGTTGAGAACGATTAAGATAACCTATAACGTGCACTTGGTAGCCTAATGCATTGCACACGCAACCGCTCAAACGCTCCACCTCTTCTTGCTTCTCTCTCCCACTCACTTCGGCTCGTGTGACATACCCTATTTCTATGTAGACTACAATTTACATGCATTGATGTTCATGTCCTTTACTCAATCGTCGGAAATGGTTTCCAAAGGAGATGGACTGAGTCATTGTTATACATTGCTGTTGTATTTGGTCAGTTAACGGTTCCTAGGCTTTGCGCGATCATTATGTAGCTGTCTAATGAATGGAATTTCTATACTGACGAGATTGAAAGTGCTGAGAGCTTGCTCTCGGTGACTCCGATGTCTTAGGACCATGTCCTATGTCTCTTCGCAAGGTAAGATACCCAGATATTTAACAGCTCTTACAATCACGCTTGCTCTCGTTGCCTCATCACCCACAGAGAATGAGTAAATGGTACAGTGCAGTTTGCGAGATTGTTTCGCGCTGTATCATTTCGTAAGGTATAAAATCATCATGGTGCTTTGTCAACTGGACTATTTGATTTCCTGTTGATAGAGGTGGCCAAATGTTGTGTGTTTATGCACTGTAGCTGAATTGTTACAGTATTTCTTTTTTTAAATTATATGT
Organism: Salvelinus fontinalis; assembly: GCF_029448725.1. Classification (NCBI taxonomy): domain Eukaryota; kingdom Metazoa; phylum Chordata; class Actinopteri; order Salmoniformes; family Salmonidae; genus Salvelinus; species Salvelinus fontinalis. The sequence goes on along the minus strand of NC_074696.1, from coordinate 32,636,825 downwards.
CTTCTTAACTATTTCAGTTGATGGAAACACTGCAGGCGTGACTAGTTGGTCCTGAAATACTCTGAGATGATTATAGAGCATTAAATGTACTTGATGTTCTAATAGTGTGTATAAGTCGATCATTATTATTAAATTATTGATACGAAATGTGATTTTTGGCAATGCACAACCTGACCCTTTCGACAGTGCACTTCTCATTTGTATGGGGGAGCTGTTGGCCTCAGAGTGTTTTACTAAAGCCTACGCCAGCCACTGCACTGCACACATAGTGTATTTTTAGATTTCAAAATAGCCCAACGTTGAAAAGTCGTGAAATTGAGGTGAGAATATTTGGAGCACGGGGTCATAGTATTACACCGATAAGCTGAGGGTCATTTTAGTTCGTGTTTTGCATAGCCCAAACAAATGAAACCATTTCATATTTCTTAAATATGGATATACATAGGATCAAGCTGATACAGGTTTGTGTTATGGCTTTGGAATTTAGTAGTCACAATGTTGGACTGTTAATCGGAACTGTGTATCTGCTTTGTATTAATTTCCTGTTGTAAATATATTGAGATCTTAATGTCACTGGACTAATTGGTTAATCACCCTAGGCATAACTAACAGCCCTTGTATAAATCATGTTAAGGCTCTTCCTAATACTGTGATGTAGTCAGGGGTTAACCATACTCACAAGGACCATGAATATATGTTTGAGACAACTTAAAGAAAAAAATATCTCACTAATTGGTCTCTTGACCAATCAGATCAGGTCTTTTGCCAAAATTGGGCAACATATCAGAATTTGGCTGCCTGTGTAAATGCAGTCTCAAGGCTTATGTTAAAAAAAAATCATTCGTAGCACATAAAGGAAATCAAAAGGCCTTGATCAGTAAGAACTAATTTGTTTAGTTCATAAAATATACCATTAATCATCTGAAAGTCCATATCAATCTTAGTCTGAGTACTCCCCTACACATAAAATAAATAAAAACACAATAAACATTTACCAATTTAACTTGATTGAGAATGGAGAACATTTGTTATTTGTAAACTGACAAATAATAGCTTGGTTCCTTAACACTTGAAAGAGCAAACATGCAACTTCACTCAGCTTTTCTTTCATGTTTTGTCATTCTGTAGACATTCATTTGAATATATAATGATCTCAGCTCATCAACCGAATTGTCAAATATGTTTGCCCCAAAATATTTGGACATTATCTGGATTTTATAGATGACTGGAGACATCAACATTACTGTATGTGCTGTAACCCAATCACTGTGTTTGTTGTTGTAATGCACAGATACTTCCTGGCAAGTTTGCTTAGCTTTGAGAAGTTCACTTTGACCCTTAAAGTGTCTCATTAGTGTATCAGAAAAGATGTTCAGAATCCTGATACAATTGTTTTTAGGACTAAAACCACTCCTAATTTAGAGTTAGGGTGTTGAATTATGTTATGAAACTTTTAGGACAGTTCATTAGGTGTGATATTTAGATTTTGGTTAACACTTTATTTGAAGGATACTTATTATAAGGATGTCCTAAAGCAGTGGTATACAAACTTTTTCAACTGGGACCCCATTTTTTTTTGCCAGAATTTTTCGGGACCCCATTTTTTTTGCAAGACTTTCTCGTGACCCCACCCCTAATCTAATGACACAACCTTAAAATCGTTAAATGTATATTTTTACATCAACAAATAACCTTCAATTCATGGCATTTTAATTTCTTATCAACATAAATACATTTACTCAATGAAATTGTATTTTTATTTGCAATTTTTGGTTCGGGGTGGGGTTGGCAACCCTACTGCAGTTCCCCGAAACCCCAGTAGGGGTCGCAACCACGACTTTGAATACCACTGTCCTAAAGGGATACTTCACTCAAATGACAAAACTACTTACAGAATTTGTTTCCTTATACTTAAAAAAAATGGTCAGAGATGTTTTATTTCTAAGACACATTTGCAATAAAACAATAATTCCTAAATTCGTTGTACAACATAATGATTAAGGTTGTAGCATTGTTTTTAAATTTGACTGGGCAATTACAAATTTATTTGTAATCGTCCATTTACCAAAATCCATTAGGCCTACTTGTAAAACTCTATCAGAGTACAAAATGTGTATGCTTAAGCACAGCAGAGTTCTAGAATATTGGACCGTTAGCTTTCATACTTTGCGAATTCTCGTCGCTGCTCAAGCAATTTCTCCACACATTCAACTGCATAGAGGCGTAAATGGAGCCGCTTTGGTTGGTAATATTGGGGAAGTGCGCAGTCGGGCTGTGTGGTCTCAAATGTCCCTGCGTCTGTGGATTCTGAATTACGCTTAATGAGTTACTCACCCTGTGAAACAAACCCAGTGTGTTCCATTTTAGCTAGAGAGAAAAGGGAATGTAGTTTTGGTCCTGTGAGATGCAGAAAATAGTAACCTGTCCTCGATTCATAGATAGACTGAAAGGAATGTAATAGCCCTTAGGAAATGCATCATCACTTCCCTGGCACACACCCCAACACACCCACCCCTTGACTGATACAGCAACATGCACACACAAAGAAACAGTTTCATGCATACACTAGACTGGAGTAAATATAAGCTTGTAAGTTGAAACCCAGGGCTGACTGAGGGAATCTGAGGTGTGAGGCGGAAGGTTACTGGTTTTAGACACGGGTCCCCATGTAGGGTGACCACATTTAAAATACCCATCTCATTATAAAATGCATCTTCCAATTGCTCTGCCTATGCCCACACATATTCTTTCAATAACATTTTCTATTTTTAATACCCTCAAACATCAAGTTAGGCAGACCTAATTTCAAAATAGGCCATCATCCCTGTCAATCGTGAACAATAATTATTATCACATTTTACCGGTGAAACGTCCAAACTAACTTCGTCTGCATGCTAGTCATTTGATCTCAATCAGTTTCATGGGAATATGCATTTACATCGTCTTGACTTAATGTTTCATAAACAAATTAGAGCAGATGGTGTTAAACTATAGCAGAGCCTTCCTGTATTTTGTTAAAATCCAAGCACATGTCACGCCCTGACCATAGTAAGCTGTTTTTTCTCTGTGTTGGTTGGGGCGTGATAGTGACTAGGGTGGGTCATCTAGGGTTTTTGTATGTCTATGTTGGCCTGATATGGTTCCCAATCAGAGACAGCTGTTTATCGTTGTCTCTGATTGGGGATTATATTTAGGTAGCCATTTCCCTTTTGTGTTTGTGGGAACTTGTCTATGTTTAGTTGCCTGTCTGCACTATTTGTATAGCTTCACATTTCGTTCGTTGATTTTGTTGTTTTTGTTCAGTGTTTCATTCATTTAAAGAGAATGTATGCATACCACGCTGCGCCTTGATCTCACTCATACGACGATCGTAACAGAAGACCCCACAAAAATGGACCAAGCAACGTGTACAGGAGGAGTGGACTTGAGGAGATCCTGGATGGAAAATGACCCTGGACGCAGGCCGGAGAGTATCGCCATCCTAAGGAGGAGATCAAGGCAGAGAAAGCGAAACAGCGACGATACGAGGGGATAGCTCAACGGAGCAAGCACGAGAGGCAGCCCCAAACGTTTTTTTTTGGGGGGGGGGGGGGGGGCACACGGGGCGATTGGCGGAGTCAAGGTTTAGACCTGAGCCAACTCCCCGTGCTTACCGTGGGGAGCGTGTGACCGGTCAGGCACCGTGTTATGCAGTGATGCGCACGTTGTCTCCAGTACGCATTCATAGCCCGGTGCGCTCTGTTCCAGCACCCCGCAGTTGCCGTGCTAGATTGGGCATTCAGCCAGGACGGACTGTGCCGGCTCAGCGATCCTGGCCTCCGGTGCGTCTCTTCGGCCCAGGATATCCTGCGCCAGCTCTACGCACGGTATCCCCAGTGCGCCTTAACAGCACAGTGCGTCCTGTGCTAGCTGCCCGCACTTGCCGGGCTGGAGTGAGCATCCAGTCAGGAAGGGTTGTGCCAGCTCTGCGCTCTAGATCTCCAGTGCGCCTCTACAGTTCAGTGCGTCCTGTGCCTCCTCTCCGCACTCCCCCTGAGGTGCGTGTCATCAGCCCGGTGCCACCTGTACCGGTCCCATGCATCAGGCCTCCAGTGTGCTTCCACAGTCCAGTACGTCCTGTGCCTCCTCCCCGCAGTCGCCCTGAGGTGCGTGTCACCAGCCCGGTACCACCAATGCCGGCACCACGCATCAGGCCTCCAGTGCGCCTCCACAGTACAGAGCTTCCGGAGACAGTTCCCAGTCCAGAGCTTCCATGCGACAGTTCCCATTCCAGAGCTTCCGGCGACGTTTCACAGTCCAGAACCTCCAAAGACGGTCCACAGTCCAGAACCTCCAACGACGGCCCACAGTCCGGAACCTCCTAAGACGGTCCACAGTCCGGAACCTCCTGAGACGGTCTACAGTCCGGAACCTCCTGATACGGTCTATAATCCGGGACCTCCTGAGACGGTCTACGGTCCGGGAACCTCCTGAGACGGTCTACGGTCCGGAACCTCAGGCGATGGTCTGCGGTCCGAAGCCATAGGCGACGGTCGGCGTTCCGGAGCCTCCGGAACGCTGGAGATGTCTCTGGAGAGACCTGAAAATAGCTGTGCAGCGGCACTCTTCATCCAAACTGACAGAGCTTGAGAGGATCTGCAGAGAAGAATGGGAGAAACTCCACAAATACAGGTGTGCCAAGCTTGTAGTGTCATACCCAATAAGACTCAAGTCTGTAATCGCTGCCAAAGGTGCTTCAACAAAGTACTGAGAAAAGGGTCTGAATACTTATGAAAATGTTTGTTTTATTTTTAATACGTTTGCAAAATTTTCTAGAAACCTGTTTTTGCTTTGTCATCATGGTGTGTTGTGTGTAGATTTGATGAGTGGAAAAAACAATTTAATACATTTTAGAATATAGCTGTAACGTAACAAAATGTGGAAAAAGTCAAGGGGTCTGAAAACTTCCGAATGCGCTGTAATGGCCTATGGGCTAGGCTACAAGAGGTGTACAACTATAATTTAAAAAAGGCGCAAAAAAAGGCATCATTCACAAGTCATAATATATAATTCACAAGTGATAGGCTAATATTGTCACTCATCAGACTATTCTTGATTTAATCTTGTTTTTACATATACTAAATAATATATGTGTGAAATTTGTTTTGATTTAGAATGGACCATTATCATGCACCTGTATCAAAACAGGGGTAGCGGGAAAGAATGCATGTCATCTATGCACTTAAAATGCAAATGATGTATGGTTTTCCGGTGACTCATTTTCATGCCAGCCAAGTAGGCTATACTCCTGTTGTAAAGATAAACAATGTGCTTTATATTAGGAAAGTTGAGAAATACATATAGTATGCCATGCCTATAGAACGCTGATGGGATCCTCCTCTTTTTAATAGAGGCCATCACTGTTTTCTTGCGCAATTGCATAGCCTATAGAAATGTTGTACAACATGTGCTCATGGGCTCTCATAAAGTGTTTGATTCGATTTTTGAACACATTTGCATTGATGTCAGAGTGATTACAGGGACAATAGAATGCTGAGTACCAGGCAGTTAGCAAGTTTGGTAGTCTACTAATGACCAGCAGCAGCATCAGAGCTTGGAGAAGCCTAATTACTATGACTAAACGGTCACGTGGAATTTGACTGCCTTCATGACTCGTGACCGCCGGTGTGGCGGTAATACAGTCATCGCAACAGCCCTAGTTCAGAGTAGCTAGTGAGACACTTGTATCGTGAGTACTGTGTGTCAGAGTAGTTTAGGTCTTGTGATGAAATGTCTTCTGGCTAACTAGCAAAGCTAGCCCTCTGTTTCCCACCCCTGCACTGAATATGGACCGCTATCACATGCATGTGTTACTCCCACTCCCAGAACTCACACACACCCACGCACAGACACAGAGAAGAGCAAGGACCACTCTTGATCTTGTTCACCATTGAGTAACGAAGCCCAGGCCTGCAACGTAGTAAGATACTTTTTACATTTCAGAGCTCTCAATAGTGATAAGGGGTACCCCAGGTTTTTCAAGGTTGCAACCGGTTTTACTTCATTGAATGTTTGTTTTTTCTGATGGTGTAACGATAATCCTCCTCCTCTTCATCAGAAGAGGAGGAGCAGGGATTGAACCAAGGTGCAGCGCGTTGAAATGACATGATGGATTTATTTAACAAGACAAAACGAACTATACTTGAAAATGATACAAAATAACAAAACGAAAGTAGACAGACCTGAACGACGAACTTACATACAACGTGAAGAACGAAATGAACAGGAACAGACTACATGAAATGAACAAACCGTATACAGTCCCGTATGGTGCAAACATTGACACGGACACAGGAGACAACCACCCACAAACAAACACTGTGAACCGCCTACCTAAATATGACTCTCAATTAGAGGAACGCCAAACACCTGCCTCCAATTGAGAGCCATACCAGGCAACCCTAAACCAACATAGAAACAGACAACATAGAATGCCCACCCAAACTCACGTCCTGACCAACTAACACACAAAACTAAACAGAAAACAGGTCAGGAACATGACAGATGGTGAATTACTGAGTTTACTATGACTTTATGAATTCTATTTCTTCTGCATGATCCCATACTGATTGCTTTTGTTTCTGAGCTGTAGTGTTTTACAACATACCATTTGGGTTTATTAAGAGTTATATGCCTTGCATTTGATTCCATTCTAAATAGCTTTATTTCTGTATATACTGAATTAAGCCCAAAGGTAATTTGTACTGTCCAAATATGATATGTTTTCCTAATACAAGATCATGTATGCCAATTTCCTTCATTTGGTTATTTTTGAGTATACAGTTGAAGTCGGAAGTTTGCATACACCTTAGCCAAATACATTTAAACTCAGTTTTTCAAAAGTCCTGACATTTAATCCCAGTAAAAATTCCCTGTCTTAGGTCAGTTATGATCACCACTTTATTTTAAGAATGTGAAATGTCAGAATAATAGTAGAGGGAATACTTTATTTAAACTTTTATTTCTTTCATCACATTCCCAGTGGGTCAGAAGTTTACATACACTCAATTAGTATTTGGTAGCATTGCCATTAACTTGTTTAACTTGGGTCAAACGTTTTGGGTAGCCTTCCACAAGCTTCCCACAATAAGTTGGGTAAATTTTGACCCATTCCTCCTGACAGAGCTGGTGTAACTGAGTCAGGTTTGTAGGCCTCCTTGTTCGCACATGCTTTTTCAGTTCTGCACACAAATTTTCTATAGGATTGAGGTCAGGGCTTTGTGATGGCCACTCTAATACCTTGACTTTGTTGTCCTTAAGCCATTTTGACACAACTTTGGAAGTATGCTTGAGGTCATTGTCCATTTGGAAGACCCAAGACCCAAGCTTTAACTTCCTGACTGATGTCTTGAGATGTTGCTTCAATATATCCACATAATTTTGCTTCCTCATGATGCCATCTATTTTGTGAAGTGCACCAGTCCCTCCTGCAGCAAAGCACCCCCACAACATGATGCTGCCATCCCCGTGCTTCACAGTTGGGATGGTGTTCTTCGGCTTGCAAGCCTCCCCCTTTTCCTCCAAACATAAAAGGTCATTATGGCCAAACAGTTCTATTTTTGTTTCATCAGACCAGAGGACATTTCTCCAAAAAGTATGATCTTTGTCCCCATGTGCAGTTGCAAACCGTACTCTGGCTTTTTTATGGTGGTTTTGGAGCAGTGGCTTCTTCCTTGCTGAGCGGCCTTTCAGATTATGTCGATATAGGACTTGTTTTACTGTGGATATAGATACTTTTGTACCTGTTTCCTCCAGCATCTTCACAAGGTCCTTTGCTGCTCTTCTGGGACTGATTTGTACTTTTCACACCAAAATACGTTAATCTCTAGGAGACAGAACGCGTCTCTTTCCTGAACGGTATGACGGCTGCGTGGTCCCATGGTGTTTATACTTGCGTACTATTGTTTGTACAGATGAACGTGGTACCTTCAGGTGTTTGGAAATTGCTCTGAAGGATGAACCAAACTTGTGGAGGTCTACAATTTTATTTCTGAGGTCTTGGCTGATTTCTTTGGATTTTCCCATGATGTCAAGCAAAGAGGCACTGAGTTTGAAGGTAGGCCTTGAAATACATCCACAGCTACACCTCCAATTGACTCAAATGATGTAAATTAGCCTATCAGAAACTTCTACAGCCATGACATAATTTTCTAGAATTTTCCAAGCTGTTTAAGGGCACAGTCAATTTAGTGTTTGTAAACTTCTGACCCACTGGAATTGTGATACAGTGAAATAATCTGTCTGTAAACAATTGTTGGAAAATTTACTTGTGTCATGCACAAAGTAGATGTCCTAACCGACTTGCCAAAACTATAGTTTGTTAACAATAAATGTGTGGAGTGGTTGAAAAACGAGTTTTAATGACTCCAACCTAAGTGTATGTAAACTTCCGACTTCAACTGTATGTGGTCACCTCTGTTTTACATCCTACAACGCTCAGTTACAGTAGGGGCACAGTAGTGGGGTTACATTAGCTAAATGGTTAGCATGATTTGCTAGCTAGTTGTTGTGCTAGCTAGGTAAAGTAAAGACACAGCCTTGACACTCGGCAGCCACGTACTGGTATCTGCTTCCTGGAAACCAGTCCATTTTGATTGAAATATAATGTTAGTAGCTACAGTGGCCAGGTAGCTAGCTTGGTAAAGCATTTAGTATTGTGTGCATTGTGCTGCACTTACTACCCCATTTGTTTCATCTGGAGTGTGTGTGACTGCCTTGCTCAGTTAACAGGCTAACATTAGCCAACTATCCAGCTAGCTAACTATGAAGCTAGGGCACATATTCAAACCTATTCAAAAAAATCCTTCAAGCACAAAACTCCTTAGCTAGATGTAAAATATGTAAAGACTTGCTCTAGAAAAAAGATGTAGGGCCCTATTATGCAGCTTTATTGTTTTAGTTAGAACAATTCTGATGAAAAGGGGGTGGATTAGACCGGGAAAAAATTGTCCTTTTTTTTCTTCTTCTCACACCTGTTGGCTCCCCCACGTGGAGGTTCGTGCTCTCTGATTGGCTCAATGTCAAGTTGTCGGGCCACTGTCGAGCATTGGGATGTAGAAACAGCAGGTTCGTCTGTACCACGTCAGTACGCAGCAGGTACACATTTTGTTCTAGCAAGAGAAGGAATGGCCTCCTACTGTGATAAGAATTATCGGCAGTCTGATTCTTGGTGTTTACTGCTTATGGAGCCGTCAAGACCTGCATTCAAATAGTTACTGTTTTCTTTCAAATACTTGAAAGATTTAAATTACTCTTTGAATCCAGGTCTGGTGCCAGCCATCCAGTACTGCCATTGTGCAGTACTGATACTCTGAATGATCGGCTACGAAAATCCAACTGACATTTACTCCTGAGGTGCTGACCTGTTGCACCCTCGACAACCACTGTGAATATTATTATTTGACCCTGCTGGTCATCTATGACCATTTGAACATCTTGGCCATGTTCTGTTATAATCTCCACCAGGCACAGCCAGAAGAGGACTGGCCACCCCTCATAGCCTGGTTCCTCTCTAGGTTTCTTCCTAGGTTCTGGCCTTTCTAGGGAGTTTTTCCTAGCCACCGTGCTTCTACACCTGCATTGCTTGCTGTTTGGGGTTTTAGGCTGGGTTTCTGTACAGCACTTTGTGACATCAGCTGATGTAAGAAGGGCTTTATGAATACATTTGATTGATTGTGGCCTTGAGAAAAGCATTTAACCCATAACTACAACACAGGTAGCGCTCTGAGACCCCAGCCTGTTGTGTGTCAGGGGGTTGGATAGAGTGACTGGTTTTTTTGTAGAAAATATTCCCTAAGACTTTTATTTGATAAACTGCTCTCATAACACAACTGATAAATGTGTTATGAGGGGCCTCCTGGGTGGCGCAGTGGTCTAAGGCACTGCATCGCCGTGCTAGCTGTGCCACCAGAGATTCTGGGTTCGAGCCCAAGCTCTGGCGCGACTGGGAGGCTCATGGGCGACACCCAATTGGGCCAGCGTCGTCCTGGTTAGGGAGGTTTTGGCCGGCTTCGTGCACTAGCGACCCCTGTGGCAGGCCGGGCGCAGTGCACGTTGAACAGGTCGCTAGGTGTACGGTGTTTCCTCCGGGCTTCCGGGTTGGATGTGCGTTGTGTCAAGAAGCAGTGCGGCGTGGTTGGGTTGTGTTTCGGAGGACGTGTGGCTTTTGACCTTCGCCTCTCCTGAGTCCATACGGGAGTTGCAGCGACAAGACAGTAACTACTACCAATTGGATACCACGAAATTGGGAGAAAAAGGGGTAAAAAAAGAAATGTGTTATTGATACTGCAACACTGTGTTGTGAATTCCTTAGTGTTCAAATACTGTTACCAAGTTGATTTGACCTATATATTATTTTTAAGGCAATGTTTTTTTACTTTTGACTGGCCAACAACAGAAAAGACTTGTGATTTTGGTGATATAATCTACATGCATGCATCAGTTGACACAGCACCTTTTGAACACCTTGTATTATGGAGTGTTGAGATTTGTCACTGGATGCTCCTCACACGTAATTTCTTATTGTATTTTATTTCTTTTATAAGGCTATAACTAGTAAACGTACCACTGTACCTCTGTTCCTTGACCCAGACCAGTCATGGTTCTTATAACCTCAGATCATCCCAACTACACAGTAAATCATGGATAGTTGAAATCACAGTGTTAAAGAAGTGTGGGTTAAATTGACACTTCTGGGAGTTATCTTAACCCTCAAGAGACCCTTGAGTTAGTGTTGATAACTGGAGTTGATTTGGACAGAGTATTTTTAACTCCATTAAGAGTAACCAGATACAGGGAGTTAAATCTATGGCGTTATCCACAGATATGTTGCAAGTTGATTTTTGAAATAGTTTGTTATTGATTTTATGCTACACAAAAATAAGAAACACACATTTTTCTAAACTAATCCAATCTGTAAGTGGTTGTATTTATAGCACTGTTAGTGACATAGTTGTTACAGTTTACACTGTGTATGTAGTCTCCAAATAGTGTATTTTCATCCCTACTATGACAGGTATTCTAAATGCTATATGTGGGTAATGTAGAAGTGCTAGATATCTTCCTGCAATTTGGATTCCAATAGAGATTCGATATCACATTGCAAACCACTATGTGAGATATTAAGAAATATTCAAATAAGGCTAAAGACACAGTTTTTCAGGTCAGGATGACAAGGCCTACATGTATTTACTATGGTGGTGGGTATTTATTTATATTTCTGTTTTTATGCACTCAAGTTGTTTTGAATGGATCAAATATGCCTCCCTTCGGAAAGAGGTATTCTAACATCAGTGAAACATTCTGGTTTAATAAGGGTGAAATTAAATAAAACAAATTCCATAGTGTGGAGTTGCTTTTCTCATGGCCTTCTATTGTTTCACACAAGCTCTTTCCTGTTGCAAATCTGGCAACTTTCTTATAACCTTTTGTGAGAATGTCAGATCACTCCTTTTAAACAGTACCCTATATCAGTCTGTTCCACCCTACTTTCACCTCTGCAAAGCAGTCATGTAAACCCAGCAAAAAAAGAAACGTCCTCTCACTGTCAACTGCATTTATTTTCAGCAAACTTAACATGTGTAAATATTTTGTATGAACAGAACAAAATTCAACAACTGAGACATAAACTGAACAAGTTCCACAGACATGTGACTAACAATAAATGTAATAATGTAATAATGTGTCCCTGTACAAAGGGGGGGTCAAAATCAAAAGTAACAGTCAGTATCTGGTGTGGCCACCAGCTGCATTAAGTACTGCAGTGCATCTCCTCCTCATGGACTGCACCAGATTTGCCAGTTCTTGCTGTGAGATGTTACCCCACTCTTCCACCAAGGCACTTGCAAGTTCCCGGACATTTCTGGGGGGAATGGCCCTAGCCCTCACTCTCCGATCCAACAGGTCCCAGACGTGCTCAATGGGATTGAGTACCGGGCTCTTCACTGGCCATGGCAGAACACTGACATTCTTGTCTTGCAGGAAATCACGCACAGAATGAGCAGTATGGCTGGTGGCATTGCCATGCTGGAGAGTCATGTCAGGATGAGCCTGCAGGAAGGGTACCACATGAGGGGGGAGGATGTCTTCCCTGTAATGCACAGCGTACATCAGCGTACATCAGACAAAATACATCAGCGATAGAAACAATTAGAATTGTTGCATCTTGTTGTGTTGTTGTCCTCCGGTGGCTAGCTAGCTAAAACATACTCTTGAGCTGACCGGGAAAAGACAAGGATGTCATCAAGACAAACACAAACCAGTTCAACATGTCACAGAGCACGTCACGGAGCTTGAAAACTATTACGGACTTGAAAGGGAAAGCCAGATGTGAGCTGCCCAGTGACGCGAGCCTACCAGATGAGCTAAATGTCTCGCTTCGACGCAAGCAACACTGAAGCATGCACGAGAACACCAGCTGTTCTGGATGACCGTGTGAAAACGCTCTCGGTAGCCGATGTGAGCAAGACCTTTAAACAGGTTAACATTCACAAAGCTGCGGTGCCAGATGGATTACCAGGACGTGCACTCAAAGCATGCGCGGACCAACTGGCAACTGACATTTTCAACGTCTCCCTGACTGAGTCTGTAATACCTACATGTTTCAAGCTGACCACCATAGTCCCTGTGCCCAAGAAAGCGAAGGTAACCTGTCTAAGTGATTACCGCCCCGTAGCACTCATGTCGGTAGCCATGAAGTGCTTTGAAAGGCTGGTCATGGCTCACATCAACAGCATCCTCCCAGATACCCTAGACCCACTCCAATTCACATACCGCCACAACAGATCCACAGATGACGCAATCTCAATCGCACTCCACACTACCCTTTCCCACCTGGACAAAAGAAACACCTATGAGAGAATGCTGATAATTGACTACAGCTCAGCGTTCAACACCATAGTGCCCACGAAGCTCATCACTAAGCTAAGGACCCTGCGACTAAACACCTCCCTCTGCAACTGGATCCTGGACTTCCTGACGGGCCGCCCCCAGGTGGTATGGGTAGGCAACAACATGTCTGCCACTCTGATCCTCAACACCGGGGCCCCTCAGGGGTGTGTACTTAGTCCCCTCCTGTACTCCCTGTTCACCCATGACTGCGTTGCCAAACACGACTCCAACACTATTATTACGTTTTCTGACGACACAACCGTGGTAGGCCTGATCACCGACAACAATGAGACACGCTATAGGGAGGAGGTCAGAGAACCTGCAGTGTGGTGCCAGGACAACAACCTCTCCCTCAATGTGAGCAAGACAAAGGAGCTGATCGTGGACTACCGGAAAAGGCGGGCCAAACAGGTCCCCATTAACATCAACGGGGCTGTAGTTGAGCGGGTTGAGAGTTTCAAGTTCATTGGTGTCCACATCATCAACAAACTATCATGGTCCAAACACACCAAGACAGTCGTGAAGAGGGCACGACAAAACATTTTCCCCCTCAGGAGACTGAAAAGATTTGGCATGGGTCCCCAGATCCTCAAAAGGTTCTACAGCTGCACCATTGAGAGCATCCTGACCAGTTGCATCATCGCCTGGTATCTGACCATAAGGCGCTACAGAGGGTAGTGTGTACGGTCCAGCACATCACTGAGGCCAAGCTTCCTGGACCAGGACCTATATAATAGGCGATGTAAGAGGAAAGCCCATAAAATTGTCTAGAGACTCCAGTCACCTAAGTCATAGACTGTTTTCTCCAAGTCTAGGACCAAAAGGCTCCTTAATAGCATCTACCCCCAAGCCATAAGACTGCTGAACAATTAATCAACTGACCACCGGACTATCACATTGACCCCCCCCCCCCCCACACACATTTGTTTTGTACACTGCTGCTACTCACTGTTTATTATCTATGCATTGTCACTTCACCCCTACCTACATGTACAAATTACCTCAACTAACCTGTACCCCCGCACACTGTACCGGTACCCCCTGTATATAGTCTCATTATTGTTATGTTATTGTGTTATTTTTTTTATTTTTTATTTACTTTAGTTTATTTGGTAACTATTTTCTTAACTCTTCCTGAACTGCACTGTTGGTTAAGGGCTTGTAAGTAAGCATTTCACGGTAAGGTCTACACTTGTTGTATTTGGCGCATGTGACAAATAAAGTTTGATTTGACAAGGGCCTGGAACACAGCGGGAGCGTTGGTCAGACCAAATGACATAACCGGACACTCGTAGTGTCTGCTAGCCGTGTTGTGTTGAAGGCTGGCTGTCTTCCACTCGTCTCCTTTCCGTATCCGAACCAGGTGGTAGGCGTTCCGAAGGTCCAACTTCGAAAAGATGGTCACCCCCCTGGAGAGGCTCGAAAGCTGAGGAGAGGTAGCAGGTAACGATTCTTAACAGTGATGTCATTGAGGCCCCGGTAGTCGATACATGGGCGAAGGATGCATGAGGCTGAAGTCCGCATGTTCCCGGCAGCTAGAGATTCCTCAATATATACTTCCATGGTTCAGGCCAGACCGGGGATAAAGTCACCCTCAAGGTGGTGTGGTGCCCGGGAGGAGGTCAATAGAGCAATGGTAGGGTTGATGCGGAGGAAGGGATGTGGTGCAAGCCTTGTTGAAAACCTCCCGGAGGTCCTTGTGCTCCGCGGATACGGAGGAGAGATCCGAGGCTTTACTCAAGCCCGCAGAAGGACGTCCCAGGGCAGGCTGCGCTGCCTTAAGGCAATGTGCGTGGCAAAATGGGCTCCAACCCAGTTTGGGACGAGTAACCCAGTCGATCAGGGGGTTGTGCCTCTGGAGCCATGAAAATCCCAAAACCACGGGTGCATGAGGAGATTCAATTGGTAGAAACTCTACCGATTCACTGTGGTTACCCGACACTCGCAGGTTAATGGGAACCGTACTGAGAGTGGCCATGCCAATGGAGTGTTCAACCAAAGCTCTGGTGTCCATGGGAATGGAGAGGGGTTGAGTAAAGATACCCAGCTGAGATACCAGGCTAGTGTCCATGAAGCTCTCGTCAGCCCCAGAGTCAATGAGCACCCGGAGAGATTTAGACCAGTCACCTCACAGCAGGATAGTGTAGAGAGGAGTACGAGTAATAGGAGTTTGGAGAATCCCTGTATGACCCGCCAGTCTACCCATACCTACTGATGAGCCTGATCTTTTTACTGGACAGGTGGAAATGTAATGTCTTGTAGTACCACAATACAAGCAACTGTTGGAGCTCAGCCTGCGTAAACGTTCACTAGGAGACAGTCTAGCCCT
This sequence comes from Salvelinus fontinalis, assembly GCF_029448725.1. Taxonomy (NCBI): domain Eukaryota; kingdom Metazoa; phylum Chordata; class Actinopteri; order Salmoniformes; family Salmonidae; genus Salvelinus; species Salvelinus fontinalis. Next base: position 32,621,569 of record NC_074696.1, on the reverse strand, counting down.
GCCCAGTTGCATGGGCTCAGGAAGAGATGAGCCGGCAGTCCCAGATGATCCTCGAAGCGGCTCGGGTGATTTCGAATTCTCTCAGGGATGCAGGCGTCGGGGACTTCCGAGGTTCTTCGGAGGTGAGGGTGAAACCGTGGACGAGCGATTTATGGCTGAGAACAGACCTCCTCTCCCTCCTGCGTTCCCGCAGGCGCCCATCGATCCTTATTGTCAAGGCTATGAGGGAGTCAAGGTCCCTGGGTAACTCCCGGGCTGCGAGTTCATCTTTGATTTCCTCCAATAATCCATAAAGGAAGGTGTCGAACAGAGACTCCGGGTTCCAGGCACTCTCGGCAGGCCAGCGTGCGAAAGTCTACCACGTAGTCTGCCACACTGTGGGAGTCAAGACGCATACGAAGAAGCTTCCATGCCGCCTCTCTCCCAGACACAGGGGAATCAAACACCTTCATTACCTCCACCACGAAATCCTCCAGACTAAGGCAAACGGTGGATTGTTGATCCCACACCGCTGTAGCCCAAGCGAGCGCCCTTCCAGACATCAGCGTTATAAAATATGCTATCTTTGACCGATCCGAAGGGAACGAAGAGGGCTTTAGCTCAAAGAATGAGGGCGCACTGGGAGAGAAACGCCCGGCAGGTTCCAGGATCTCCAGCATAGGGTTCCGGAGGAGGTAAGCAGAGTTCTCGGGGAGCCAGGATAGACTGGGGAGAAGCTTCGCTAGTAGCAAGGTTACTGAGCGCCCGGGAGGTTTCCGTTGTGGCTTGCTCCAGTAATGAGTTCCAAGGAATGGAGTGCCTCCATAAGGTTCTGAAATAGCTCCTCATGTCTTCCAATGGTGGCTCCTTGCAGGGAGACAGCGTTGTGGAGCTGGTCTGTGTCTGCTGGGTCAGTCATGGTTCGTACTTTCACGACTCAGGATATGACCCAGATGCAGACACACGAGGCAGATAGTACAGTTCTCAGATAATTTATTATAACACAGGGTCAGACAAAGGGCAGGTCGAGGACAGGCAAAGGTTCGTAATCAGATCAGAGTCAGGCAGGTACAGACGCCAGGCAGGCTCAGGGTCAGAACCGGGAAAACTAGGAAACAAAAACTTGAGAAACAGGAAAATGGGAAAACACGCTGGTAAGACCTGACAAGACAAACTGGCAACAGACAAAGAGAAAACGCAGGTATTAATACACAAGGAATAATGGGGGAAAATAGGAGACACCAGAAGGGGGGCTGGAGACAAGCACAAGACAGGTGAAACTGATCAGGGCATGGCAAACATGAAAGAGAGGACGAAGGCATTGGTATTTCTCTACAAGTAGGGTGAGTCAACATGTTTTTCTACTTTGCACAAACGAACACACACACACATACACACACACAAATCAGAGCCATGGACAGCCACATTATATTTAGCCTAAATTGTTTTTGGTATCTTTTAGTTTTCACTGTTTTAGACTTAGCAGAGGTGATTTGATGAAGTTGAAATGGTGTTGGAATAGTGGATGAAGCTCCTGTTTTCTTTGTGACTTGCAGTAAGTCTCCGTAGTTCTAAATTGTTTAGTAGTCCAAAAATGTCAGAAACATTAAATCATTCTGTAGGTCATGTAACAGTTTGTTACATGCAATATGCTTTGTGGACTTTACCGGACAGAGGTCGCTCTCCGGTTTTGTGATGAAACAAAGGTGTGGTTGAATTTCCTATTGTCTCGGTCTTAGGCCTTTATATCAAGGTTGCAAGGCATATGAACTAACAGGTTATAAAGCACACAACACAATTATCACAACACGTATGTTGTAATATGGCTTTTATTTCAGTCGTGAAGAGAGCACGACAAAACCTATTCCCCCTCGGGAGACTGAAAAGATTTGGCATGGGTCCACAGATCCTCATAAGGTTCTACAGCTGCACCATCAAGAGCAACCTGATGGGTTACATCACTGCATGGTATGGCAATTGCTTGGCCTCCGACCGTAAGGCACTACAGAGGGTAGTGCGTACGGCCCAGTACATCACTCATGCCAAGCATCCTGCCATCCAGGACCTCGGTGTTAGAGGAAGGCCCTAAAAATTGGCAAAGACCCCAGCCACCTTAGTCATAGACTGATCTTTCTGCTACTGCACGGTAAGCGGTACCAGAGCGCCAGTCTTGGTCCAAGAGGCTTCTAAACAGCTTCTACCCCAAAGCCATAAGACTCCTGAACAGCTAATCAAATGGCTACCTAGATTATTTGCATTGCCCCCCTCTTTTTTGCGCTGCTACTCTCTGTTATTATCTATGCATAGTCACTTTAATAACTCTACCTACGTGTACATATTACCTCGACTAACCGGTGCCCCTGCACATTGACTCTGTACTGGTACCCCCTGTATATTGCCTCGCTATTGTTATTTTACTGCTGCTCCTTAATTATTGTTAATTTTATTTTGTTGGTATTTTTAACTGCATTGTTGGTTAAGGGCTTGTAAGTAAGCATTTCACTGTAAGGTCTACACCTGTTGTATTCGGCGCATTTGACAAATACAATTTGATTTGATTTGAATTCCAGTCTTGGTCGGTTGATCTGATTGAACATGAGGACTTTTTTGGAATAAATTTCCATTGATGACTGTAAAGGAGGACTTCTACATCATACCCCATTAGCGTTAGTAGTGATTTGATCATGGTCATGATTTGATTTAGATCAATTGTTCTCAGGTGTGGGTGTGAGTCTGTGAGAGCAGTGTGGACAGTGCTGTGGTGCTGAAACGATCCGAACTCCCTAGACACTGGGCAGCACTTAAGGACATCACTGTGGTGCTGAAATGGTTTGAACTCTGTAGAGACTGGGCAGCACTTAAGGACAGCGCAATGGTGCTGAAATGACAGACTCGACATACAGATAGATACACGTATTCAAAAGTGTGAATTGGAATCTGACTTCTTGATAACAATTTATATTAAGTTACCCTAAATACAATGCTGAAGCTACTATAGTAACAACATTGTACAACATAATTGTTCCTTAACTGGATAGTAATGGAGTTGAGCAGTTTCGGTTGTCACAAAAGTGGAATAAGGAACGGTCCCTATTCCTCTTGTGCAATTACTCAATATAATGCTATGCAATTTACCTAAGTATTAAGTAACAAAATGTTAATACGTTGTTAATAGTGTAATTACAGTGTTACTACACATGTATAAAGCAACTTAATTTGGTGTTACCGAATTCCCTGAGAATTGTGTGTGTGCCCAATGGTAGTATCCCCTACTGGCCTATGAATACAGTGCAACCCATTCTGCTACTTTACAAATGCATCTTTCTTAATTTCTCCTTGAAGTAATCGATATGTTATGACTGAGTAGATGAGAGTTTAGTAATGGAACCCTTGCTTACACGTATACAACTGTATTAGATCAGTGATTACTTAAAGCAGTGTTTCTCACTTAAAAAATGTTGTCTTTGGCCTGGTTTTAATGCTTTTGACAGAGCATAATTACCTCTCTTTGCTTTCTCAATCCATTCCTGTGGGAACCTCACAGTGTGTACATTTTTATTTGACCTTTAGTTGAATCAGGTATGTTAAGTGCTATGGTATAATGAAATTGTGCCCCTGTATTGAATGTATTGAGAAACACAGACTTAAAGGAAAGGTAGAGAGAAGGATGCACTGTAAGCGTGTTCAATTCAGGTCATACTAGCTCAGGCAGCATTCCCATTGCATGACAGAGAAAATAGAGATTGTGGGAGACAGTGAAATACAGGGAGCGAAGGGGAGGAAAGGGAAGGAAATATGGACAGATGGGTAAAGAGAGAGGGGGAGGGGTGAGCCATAAGGAGAAAATATGATTGTGACTGTGAAGCAGACCAATGTTTCCTGTGTGTAGTGGTCAAGGTTATCAAAAGCCCACACAAAACTACAGTGGTGGAATATCTACTTCCTACTTTTTGGATCTGCAAGGCCTCCTACATAGTGCATGTGAAATTGTACATTTAAAGACTATAGAGGACAAGAATGGGAGGAGACTAGTCACTATTTCTCGTGTGTCAGGGTTACCATGGAGAAAAAGTGTGGGCTTCTCTTAAAAAATTGTGCCCTCCTTTCCTTCAGTTCCTACCCCTACTATATCTCTCTTCCACCTTTTCCACTGCGTTGTCAATGATTCACAAACCTCCATTTCCCCTTCAGGTAGCTAGTTCTATCAGATGTTCTCTTCTCTTCTTCTCATGTGTAACGCTAGTCCTATCGTCCTTCTAACCCATTTTCCTCTTTCCATTTTTCTTTTCATTCTGCTTGGAATCTCTCGCTCTATCCTTTGCAGATCATCTGTCCCTCCAGCAGTCCCTTACGGTCTATTCTTTACTCAGTTGCCATGGCGATGAGCTGGGGGCGTGTGTGTGTGAGTTAGAGAGAGTGAGGGAGTGGGTGTTGCGGAAGTGACATCGATAGAGCTGAATTTTTGCTTCCTGTGCACTCTCTCTCTATTTCTGGAGGTGCAACTTTAACAGTGCACAAAATATAACACACAGTCAAATTGTATACAGTATTGCATTCTCGTTGAACTGGGAATGTAAATCACCTTCCTCTAAGTAGGAGGGTAATAATTGTGTTGCTTGGCTGTCCTCCCAGCACAATGAATGCATGGGCAAATTATAGAAATGGATCTCTATTCTGTTTTTATCATTGTCATTCGACCAACAGAGAATTAAAACTAAAATGAAATGTCACATACCTTTCAATAAAAAATTGTTAGGTTTGTCTTATTGCCAAATACAATATGCAAGAGTATGTTTGTTTTATTCATGTTAATGTTAGTTTCGTTGTGCATCCCTGTCTCCTAGATTTGGGCATAAGCCCATGTGATATGTCGTGAGCATCACACTGCTCGGGTACACACAGGTCTATTGGTTAACATTAAAGGTGCACTATTTAGCCTTTTTACAAATTGGTATGTGAAGAATACTGCTTATACAACTTATTATATGCACTGAACAAAATATAAACGCATCATGCAACAATGGCTGTGCAAAGCTGCTGGTTATTGGCGGGAACTGTAACATGCTGTTGTACACGTTGATCCAGAGCATCCCAAACATGCTCAATGGGTGACATGTCTGGTGAGTATGCAGGCCATGGAAGAACTGGGACATTTTCAGATTCCAGGAATTGCGACATGGAGCAATGCATTAATATGCTGAAACATGAGGTGATGGTGGAAGATGAATGGCATAACAATTGGCCTAAGGATCTGGTTACGGTATCTCTGTGTATTCAAATTGCCATTGATAAAATGCAATAATGTTCATTGTCCGTAGCTTATGCCTGCCTGTACCATAACCACACTGCCACCATGGGGCACTCTGTTCACAATGTTGACATCAGCAAATCGCATTCCCACATAACGCCATACTCGCTGTCTGCCATCTGCCGGGCACTGTTGAAACCGGGATTCATCCATGAAGAGCACACTTCTCCAGCGTGCCAGTGGCCATCGAAAGTGATTATTTCCCCCCTGAAGTCAGTTACGACGCCAAACTGCAGTCAGGTCAAGACCCTGGTGAGGACGTCGAGCAAGCAGATGAGCTTCCCTGAGACGGTTTCTGACAGTTTATGCAGAAATTATTTTGTTGTGCAAGCCCAGAGTTTCATCAGCTGTCTTGAGTGGCTGGTCTCCGACAATCTCGTCTGTGAAGAAGCTGAATGTTGAGGTCCTGGGATGGTGGGGTTTCAAGTGGTCTGCGGTTGTGAGGCCGGTTAGACGTAGTGTCAAATTCTTTAAAATGACGTTGGAGGGGGCTTTTGGTAAAGAAATTAACATTCATTCAAATCTCTAGCAAAAGCTCTGGTGGACATTCCTGCAGTCAGTATGCCAATTACACACTCCCTCAAAACACAATTTGTGGCATTGTGTTGTGTGACAAAGCTGCGCATTTTAGAGTGGCCTTTTATTGTCCCCAGCACAAGGTGCACCTGTGTAATGATCATGCTGTTTAATCAGATTATTAATATGCCACACCTGTCAGGTGGATGGTTTATCTTGGCTAGGGAGAAATGCTCACTGACAGGGATGTAAACAAAACTGTGCACAAAATTTGATAGAAATTTTCATTTTATTTTACTAGGCAAGTCAGTTAAGAACAAATTATTATTTTCAATGACGGCCTAGGAACAGTGGGTTAGCTGCCTTCCTCAGGGGCAGAACAACAAATTTGTACCTTGTCAGCTCGGGGATTTGCACTTTTTTGTGCATATGGAACATTTCTGGGATCTTTTATTTCAGCTCATGAAACATGGGACGAACACTTTACATGTTGCATTTATATTTTTGTTCTGAACATTTAAGCAATAAGGAATGAAGGGGTGTGGGTATGGCCAATATACCAGGGATTAGGGCTTTTCTTATGCATGACTTAACGCCGAGTGCTGGATACAGTTCTTGTGGCAATATACCACAAACACTGGTTGTCGGCGTAATTAGAGCAGTAAAAACAATTGTCATGTCAGTGGTATATGGCCTGATACAGCGCATTCGAAAGTATTCAGACCCCTTGACTTTTCCCACATTTTGTTACGTTATAGCCTTCTAAAATGGATTAAACTAAAATAGTTGTTTTCCCTCATAAATCTACACACACTACACCATAATGACAAAGCAAAAAGACGTTTTAAGATTTTTTTGCAAATTTATAAAAAATATACATATCATATTTAAATAATAAATAAGTATTCAGACCCTTTACTCAGTACTTTGTTGAAGCACCTTTGGCAGTGATTACAGCCTCAAGTCTTCTTGGGCATGACACTACAAGCTTGGCACAACTGTATTTGGGGTCTTTCTCCCATTCATTCAAAGATGTTTGATCAGGTTCAATTCCGGACTGTGGCTGGTCCACTCAAGGACATTCAGCGACTTGTCCTGAAGCCACTCCTGCGTTGTCTTGGCTTTGTGCTTACCGTGGTTCCTCAATTAAAAGTTACGAGCTTATACTGCGACTGTTTGTGGTAGATGGTGGCATTCTGTCATTGCACCACATTATCACAAGGGGGAGTTAGAACGCTGATCTATTGGTAGTCTGAACTTAAATGTCCTGCATCAGGCAACAACAACAAAAACTGTCGGTGGTCCTGGAGATAAGAGAGAACTTGGGTAAATACAATGGGGGAATTTCACTTGACATGTGGACTGACGATTTTCCCAAAAATAGGCACAGTGGGCTTTTGGTTTCTCTCCCTCTAAAAACAGAAATTAATCATTCTAATTAACAAACTGGCTTTATTTTCAAATTAGTAAGAATGTCTCAACCCATGTTCAAGAATGGGCATTTTTCCTTTATTCAGATTACAATCGTTCACTTTTTGGTTATTTGAAATCATCTCCAAAATATCGTAATTTTTTTAAACAACGCTATTATTATTATTATTAACCGTGCGTATTAATTATATAACTAGGCTACCTGGAGCCCCTTAGATATTCTCACAGATCAGATTTGCTCTAACGAAAAATGCCCCTTAGATAGTCATTTAGAATCCTCCAATCCTCTAAATGCAATTATTGGTGGAGAGTCACGTCATTGGTGGAAAGTCATGCGGCATTGGCGGAGATGAAGAGGACGAGGAACGAGATGGAGTCACAATCCATGCCAGGCAAACATGCAGCTGATTCTTTTAAAAACATGTTTATAGCATATCAATGTGTATTCCGAGGCAAATGAGGCTTCTTCATCAAGATCTTCATCATTTCGTTAATAAAATAATGATTCAAATACTCTCGCCAGCTTTGATCTATGCCTGCGCCTGCAGGGCCCAAAGGTCTTTGTTTGTCAGACGAATCATTGGGTCGAAACTACAGAACAGTAATTAACAAGAGAATTAACACATGGTTAATGTTCTGAAGAAAAAAAAAAGATATATATATATATTGGTCATATTGATCATGGCTCCAGAGTGGCGCAGCGGTCTAAGGCACTGCATCTCAGTGCAAGGCATCACTACAGTCCCTGGTTTGAATCCAGGCTGTATCATATTTGGCTGTGATTGGGATCCCCCCAACAAGCAATAGCCTACCCACGTGTGGTCAACTATTTCAGCACTGTTTCGCGCTGCTCTGAGACAAGCAACATTTCTTAATTAATAAACATATACATTTTTAAACATTTTTTTTATTAAACCTGCATTATAATTGTATCAAAGACCCGTAGATATTCATTTAGAATCCTCTACATTTAATTAGATCTACTACTGTACAAGGACATTTTATGGATCTGCCAGTATTTTCATTTAGAGATTCCGTTAAAGAAATGTGTAGAGGGGTAACTTTCTTCACCAGTTCTCTTACCATTTTGTTCAATTGTGTGATTAGACTACCAGTTGGTGTAACTGTAATGTTAACTGTAATGTTAATTCTCACAATATTAAAAACGTTCATATGCGTTCATGAATTAAATCGCTTTAGCCGCCATGTTGCGGTTGATCTGAGGAAGGATTGACTCGATCTATAAGCCCAGGACAATATTAAAATGGGCAACAAGATACACTACAAGAAAGGGAACACATATATAACCGTAGAAAACGGTTGCAGATCGGAGGGCCATCAAGCGAAACAAATCAATGAAGCATGGGTAACAGTAAACTCTCTGATGACTGGGTAGGGTAGTGGGCCCACGCCTTCCGCTTCTCCCTTCCCTTGGTGCGAGGTTCTGGGCCGGGAGGGTCGGGAAGGTGACTTCAGCTCACACCCGAGCTCGGATCCCCGCATCTCCATGTCGCCTGGGGTGCGCCCCATTTCCCCATTAGGCGCGGCCACATGGCGCACCCCCAATATCAAGGTGCACATGGGCCTATTTATATAATGAACATGAATTCAGAGGGCAGAAATTATTAAATATTAAAGTATGAGACCTCTCACTAAAGGCATCATACAAAAGTTATACGCATGGAATATAGCAATAAGAATGTCAGTTTAATATGCAGTGCAGATCACCTCCTATAACCCTTCTCAGAGTTTTAAGAATTGTGTGTTTTCAATTATTTGTGACATTGTGGCCTTTAAAGTATATTGAAGATAGAAACAATAGGATTTGAAGCAATAGCCTACCCATGTGTGGTCAACTATTTCAACACCGTTTCGGGCTGCTCTTAGACAAGCATGTGGACTGGTCTTGATAAATCAATGAGATTTTTATTTTCACTGAATCTCCGTTTGGTTATTGATTAGACTACAATTAGGGTGTGGAAATGTTTGGATTATTTTGCTCTTAGTACTGTAGCCTACTCCCGACCGGTCATGTTGTACAGCGTCATATTTTCCTAACGGAAACCCTGAGGGTTTAGTTTTTAGTTTTTCTTGGAATAGAAACACCATAATATTAATCAAATTAATTCATCCAAATTTATTAAAATCAATCCCATATACTATGTTCTTACAAAAAAAGGTTTTAAATTCTCTAGTACAGCCAATATTAAAGACTGTCAAATGCTTCTCAAAGATGCCCTCTGGCGGTCAAACTAGCACCAGCTAGCATTAATGGTAACAATGGCTGACACTTAAATAACGTGCTATAGAATTCTGCGGCAGTGTGCTGCTGTATGACGCAACTTTTACAGTAATAACCACTGTAGGGTCATTGTCCTGTTGGAAGGTGAACCTTTGCCCCAGTCTGAGGTCCTGAGCGCTCTGGAGCAGGTTTTCATCAAGGATCTCTCAGTACTTTGCTCTGTTGATCCATCCCTCGATCCTGACTAGTCTCCCAGTCCCTGCCGCTGAAAAACATCCCCACAGCATGATGCTGCCACCACCAGGCTTGGCATTTAGGCCAAAAAGTTCAATCTTGGTTTCATCAGACCAGATAATCTTGTTTCTCATGGTCTGTCCTTTGGGTGCCTTTTCACAAACTCCAAGCGGGCTGTCGTGTGCCTTTTACTGAGGAGTAGCCTCCATCTGGCCACTCTGCCATAAAGGCCTGATTGGTGGAGTGCTGCTGAGATGGTTGTCCTTCTGGAAAGTTCTCACATCTGCTGTACACAGAGGAACTCTGGATCTCTGTCAGAGTGACCATCGGGTTCTTGGTCACCTCCCTGACCAAGGCCCTTCTCCGCCGATTGCTCAGTTTGACTGGGCGGCCAGCTCTAGGAAGAGTCTTGGTGGTTGCAAACTCCTTCCATTTAAGAATGATGGAGGCCACTGTGTTCTTGGGGACCTTCAATGCTGCATAAATATTATGACATGGTTTTTGCTCTGACATGCGTTGTGAACTGTGGGATCTTATATAGACAGGGGTGTGCCTTTTCAAATCCTGTCCAATCAATTTAATTTACCACGGGTGGACTCCAATCAAGTTGTAGAAACATCTCAGGAATGATAAATGGAAACAGGATGCACCTGAGCTCAATTTCGAGTCTTTTAGCAAAGGGTCTGAATACTTGTGTAAATAAGATATATATATATATATATATATATATATATATATATATATATATATATATATATATATATTTATATTTATATTTATTTTATTGGCAAAATTAAAATGTTATTTATTTTCTTTATTTTGTTGGCAATATTATGTGGTATTGTGTGTAGATTGATGAAAACATTTGTTTTAATCAATTTTAGAATTAGGCTGTAATGTAACAAAATGTGGAAAAGGGGAAGGGGTCTGAATACTTTCCGAATGCACTGTATACCACAGCCTTCAGCCAATCAGCATTCAGGGCTCGAACCACCCAGTTTATAATCAATTAAATATTTCTGGTGAGCCTTGTCCAATCCAGAACAGCCCATTGGGTCAGGAGCCAGTTTCTGTATCGTGAGGCAGCACATAGATATAGAATAGAGGTCTCTCTCTTTCTTTGTCAAAAGACACCACTGTCTTTCTATCTCATGGAAGTTTCTGAATTGAGGATAGGTCTATTTTATTTTTAGGACAATCCATAACCCTGATTGCCAACTCTATTTACAGCAAACTCTGCTGCTACCTTCTGGAGAAAATAATTGTTTTTTTTCTGCCATTACCACTCTACCACTGTTAATTGTGCTATTGATCCCAGTTTTTGTTAAAATGTTTCAATGAACAAATTCCTCTCATCTCATTCTTAGATGGAATTTGTGCCTCCCCCTTGTCCTCGCGGCCCCAGACCCCTTCCAATGGCCTGGCTTATGATCCCCCGGGATGGAACCCATGTCGCTCGATGAGAACTGGGAGTCAGCGCTACATGTTTGACCAGGAGGAGGTAGGATGAATACCTCCATCTTGTTCACAAGAGACAAGCACATGCAGGACATGGAACACAACCACAGTCCTGCTGATTTTCATTTCTGCCTAGCTCTTAATTGGTCAGTGAATCTATTTGATTGACTAGACTAGAGAGTCCACATTGATCTCTGAAGTATTTACCTATATGGGTATGGTGCACCTAACCCCTGTGTGGATCGGAGTGTTGTCCCTAACCAATAAAGGTACAGTTTGTTTTATATAGATCATTTGAGTATCCAGACTAGGTCCTACTTTATTCTGTTACCTATTAAAGGTGATGTGTTTAAATGTTTTAACGCTACTAGAGAGTCCATACACCAGACTACCTAGGTCTTTATCAGTCTAGGATTGAGAGACGGGTGAGAAACAAGGTACCGCAGTGGCCGCTAGGACAGGTTGTATTGAATGTGGTGTCGTATGGGCAGCCCAATTCTGATCTTTTTCCAACACTAATAGCTTTTCGTCTTTTGACCTATCAAATCAGATCTTTTCACATCAGAGCTCATTTAGAGCTGATCTGATTGATCAAAACACCAATTAGTGAAAAAAATATCAGAATTGGGCTGCCTGGGTAAACACAGCCATAGAGATCCACATCAGATCCCTACCGCTGTTTAATTATTCAATTATATTTCTATTAAATTCTATACGTTTCCATTAGGTCCAAGTGGGGGTTATTGAATTATTTAGTTAATAAGAGGTGTCTCATCAAGTGGTTATGAACATATTTAAAGAATTGCTGTTGTAAAGAACAGCAAGCATGTTATTGTATCATACCATTTTTTTTACATTTGTTTTTGTATTATCTTTCCCCCCATTTGAATACTCCTATTTTACAGCTCATACATATACAGACTGATGAAATTAGTACAAGCTAAAGCATTAATGATGCAATGCAATATATCAGTGTTTTATTAGTTCCGATTAGGAAAGTGGAAGTGGACAAATTTGTGGATTAAAGTAATTAATCAAAAAAGTTGCTAATTGAAAAAATAAATACATTTCCGCTCTTGGTAGACGCAGTTTAATACAACACGGGGCAGTTCACATGTGAGAGCTGATGTCCCAAAACTAGCCACTGGAGGGAGACATTATTCAACAATACAATGAGGTATTGTACTGTTTATAGTACAGTAGTCTTGCAAAGACCCCCCCAGTCCTCCAAAAAGTGTCCGGGAGACACTTTTTGGTTGTTGTAAATTGAACCTTATATGATCGTAATCATTGTTTTAGGGTTAGGGTTTACTATGAAAATGAGCGGAATCCCTCTTACCTTTTCCTTTAGTGTGGATGGGATGGGGGATGAAATGAATCTATTGATCTGAGTACATAGCACAAACATTGATTATAGTTCATTATTAATCATAGTCATACAAAACATCCCCAATATGTTTTAGTCACTGCACGTACTGGGGAGTGCATTTGAAAAATCTGTGCAATTCTATACCAGTGAATAAAGGAAAAAAGCTATTTAACTTAGATTCAACTTAATAGATCTTAAGTCAATTGGGATGACAATTTGTCATTGCTAACGTTACCATTGCTACACTTTTTGTGTGTGTTTTCTGCTACTTAATATGAGACAGTATTACAATGCCTATGTCACTTGTGGCTCACGTCACCTGTCTGGGGAAATACCTGTGGAAGAAGGTATTTCGGACCACTCGCTTGTCCTTCCACTGTCCCTTAGCCAAGGTCTCTTTGCCCCAGCTAACAGCAGAACCCACTAAACATAATGTACAGTAACTCTCCAAGTTCATTGAGGTTGTGCTGAGACATCTACTTTTCTCTCTGTGGTATTTCATGATGTCAAACAACGGTGTATAGTAAAATGATCTCCATGCAATATGTCGGATGTAATATGTGAACTCAATGCAACATCTGGGAAAATGTCACAATTTCAGAGTTACAGGATCAACAAAGCTACTAGTGTTTATATAGAGGATAGGGGACATAAGAACGGCTCACAAATTAAATATGACATTTAATACAGTATGTGCTGCATGGTTTTGGAGGTAGCAGTAAATTACAGTATATGATAAATTCATATTTTCAGATACAAGGTCAGTAGTACTGATATTAAAGGGATATTTGTATCTCTGAAGTGTACATAGTTGCTAAAGAGACTTGAATTGCCTCCACTGTCACGATTTCATAATGTAATTGACACAAGACTGATGGTCAGTAATACAATGAATTACGTTAAAGCTATGGTCTGGAATTTGGAAATCTGTTCAATGGTCATTTAAATGAATGGATATTTATTTACAGATTAATTCCTAAAGAATACAACTTATAAATGCATCATGAACTTAGCACAACCTTCTTTCAATACAATAACCCACATCAGGTATACAATGACATACGGTTCTATTGTTTAAAAGCAACAAAAACATAAACAATGTACATTTTCTAAATGTGTTAAACGATCATGTGGATGTCACAGACTGTCAAGAGTTTGTGCTGTCTATGAATTGGAGAAGTGTTACGTTTCCCTATCCCCATCCGAAAGGCTGTATACCGATACACATTGTTTTATTAAATACCAGAATGTAGCTTTAATCCCAACCTTCTATTCACTTTGTTAACTATTTGTGTCAAACAGAGACAACGTGCTTCTGGGTAAGTCTTTGCGTGTTCAAAAGGAACTTGACCTTTCACCACTGTGAACCACATTGGGAATGTGTTGTTCTAGCCTTTACTTTAAGTGTGGTGGAAAATGCCCTTGGTCCTTGAGACAGTCAACTCTCAAAGGTTTAGATTTCAGTAGGGGAGGTTTTCAGTTTTGAGCTGTATTATGTTAAATGCTGTACATATATTAAGTCATATGAAGGTAACTGAACATTTTACACCATGAAATGGACATAAATAAAAAAAATAAGAACATGTAGCAGTGTTACACAACTCATTTTTTCTTATACAGTATATGCTCTGGTTTTATATGATCATTTAGCATAAATTAAATAATCCATTTAGCATACATGAAATGATTTAAGATCCTGTGCAATCACTTTTTTATTGCAGGACAACAGCTAAAGAAAGTGAGGCTTTAGTGCCCAACACCAGTGATTTCTACAGTATAGGGGAGGTGCTAGTAGGAGGGATGAACGGGCATGGAGTGACCAAGGTACAATCTGAAGAATTGACTTTGACCTCTCTGACCCTCTGTTCCTACCATAGGTTCACCCTTTACTAATGCGCGAGCGTCGCTCAGGCTCTCAGCGCAGTGAGCGCACCAAGCTGCTCCGAAGGACAGTCAGTGTGCCGGTGGAGGGGAGACATCAACACCCTGAGATAGGTATGTAGAACATCTATCCCGAAAAGATTTGTACTGGATTACAAAGTGAAAAGTATATAAATGCATTGCAGTTCAATAGCACCAATTCAAATACATTGTTTTTCGTTTTTCTGGGTATCTGCAAGCTCTCGTTAAGTACATGTATGCTTGCAGTTCCCAAGTATTTGTTAGGAGTTAGGAGTCGATTTAAATACACCACTATGAAAGCATACTGTTGGTTACCATTCGGCTTTGCATTCCTTCTCTGTGCCTTTTTATGTGTCAATCAAATCAAATTATATATTATAAACCATCAGTAGCTCACATTCATGTTTATACCTCAAATAAATAAGAAGTGCCCACTTGCAGTCTTTTGTTGTTGAAGTGATGCATTGACATGATGCACTACAGTATGTCAAACAACAATTTGACCGTATTGGTATTTGTCAGGTTCAAAATATTATAAAATGTTTCATTATACTATTGTGCTGGAAGCATAGAATAGTTTAATTATTTAAATAGATTTGTAATCAAACTGCACCATGAAACAAGCTAAACATTCCCTGATGGCTGGTTTAGAGAAAATCTCCTTTCCAATGGTCAGTGTTGGCATGTGTCGTAATCAAATACAGAGATGAACAAATGCGTATGGAAAACAATAATTTCATGAATTTCGGGAATGAAATGCCTATAATTGTGCCTCAAAGAATAAATCTATTGGCTTTGTTGATACAATTGTTAATACTCTGTAGCCTGTACATTAGTTGGTGGGTCGTTCAACCAATTCGGTGCCTTTTGATAAATCTAATTAGCGTAACAAAAAAATCCCTATAAAATGTGTCAGTTTATATCCAATCAAATCAAATTGTATTTCTCAAACGCGCCGATAACAACAGGCGTAGGTAGACCTTACAGTGAAATGCTTACTTACAAGCCCATAACTTACAATTTAGATTTAAGAAAAATAAGTGTCAAGTAAAAAATTGAAAATAAAAGTGACAAATAATTAAACAGCAGCAGTAAAATAACAATAGCGAGGCTATATACAGAGGGTACCGGTTCAGAGTCAATGTGCGGGGGCACCGGTTAGTCGAGATAATTGAGGTAAAATGTACATGTACAGTAGTTAGAGTTAAAGTAACTATGTATAGACAATAATCAGAGAGTAGCAGCAGCGTAAAAAAGGGGGCGGAGGGTAATGCAAATAGTCTGGGTAGCCCTTTGATTAGTTATTCAGAAGTCTTATGGCTTGGAGGTAGAAGCTGTTAAGAAGCCTTTTGGACCTAGACTTGGCGCTCTGGTACCACTTGCCGTGCGGTAGCAGAGAGAACAGTCTATGACTAGGGTGGCTGGAGTCTTCCTCTGACACCGCCTGGCATAGAGGTCCTGGGTGGCAGGAAGCTTGGCCGTACTCACCCTCTGTAGTGCCTTTCGGACAGAAGTCGAGCAGTTGCCATACCAGGCTGTGATGCAACCAGTCAGGATGCTCTCGATGGTGCAGCTGTAGATCCTTTTGAGGATCTGAGGAGCCATGCCAAATATTTTCAGTCTCCTGAGGGGGAATAGGCTTTGTCGTGCCCTCTTCACTACTGTCTTAGTGTGTTTGGACCATGATAGTTTCTTGGTGATGTGGACACCAAGGAACTTCAAGCTCTCAACCTGATCCACTACAGCCCCGTCGATGAGAATAGGGGCGTGCTCGGTACTCCTTTTCCTGTAGTCCACAATCATCTCCTTTGTCTTGATGACGTTGAGGGAGAGGTTGTTGTGCTGGCACCACACGGCCAGGTCTCTGACCTCCTCCCTATAGACTGTCTCATCTTTGTCGGTGATCAGACCTAAGCTAGAGATATCTGTTTGTTTTTTTGCATTGGATACAACTCAATCCACCGCATCCACCGATGTTGCACTTCCGCATCTGCTGTGAAATGTGACAGAGCTAGAGTGGTGTTGTTCAGATCACGAGACATCCCAATACTCGGTCTTCTCAGAAAAATCATCTGTAGCGTCCGAACAAACTATTATTCCTCTGATGAGACTTCTCATGATCACAGTGTTCCCCGTTTTGCTGTACTACCCCCACAAGAGTCTTTGGACTCGCCTAAAGTCAGTACAGCCGATCTGTTTACTTCTGTCTGTAGCGTCTGAACAGTTTGGGTTACAAACTAATATCCCTCTGTGGAAAGGTGAGGCTCTCCTGAACACGTACATGTCTGAATGTCCCCCGGTATCAGTTGAAAACATTTATGGAAGTACAGTATATACAGTGCTTTCGGAAAGTATTCAGACCCCTTCACATTTTCCACATTACAGCCTTATTCAAAAATGTATGAAATGTGTTTTTCCCCTCAATAATCTATATACAAATATCCCATAATGACAAAGCTAAAACGCTTTTAGAAATGTTTGCTTATGTATTTGGTTAAAGCGCCTTTGGCAGAGATTACAGCCTCAAGTCTTCTTGGGTATACAAGCTTGGCACAGCTCTATATGGGGAGTTTCTCCCATTAATCTCTGCATATCCTCTCAAGCTCTGTCTAGTTAGATGGGGAGCGTCACTGCACAGCTATTTTCTCTCCAGAGATGTTCAATCGGGTTCAAGTCCGGGCTCTGGCTGGGCTACTCAAGGACATTCAGAGAATTGTCCTGAAGCCACTACTGCGTTGTCTTGGCTGTGTGCTTAGGGTCGTTGTCCTGTTGGAAGGTGAACCTTCGGCCCAGTGCTCTGGAGCAGGTTTTCATTAAGGATCTCTCTGTACTTTGCTTCGTTCATCTTTCCCTCGATCCTGACTAGTCTTCCAGTCTCTGTCGCTGAAAAACATCCTCACAGCATGATGCTGCCACCACCATGCTTCACTGTAGGGGTGGTGCCAGGTTTCCTCCAGAAGTGACTCTTGGCTTTCAGGCAAAAGAGTTCAATCTTGGGTTTATCAGACCAGAGAATCTTGTTTCACATGGTCTGAGAGTCTTTAGATGCCTTTTCACAAACTCCAAGCGGCCTGTCATGTGCCTTTTACTGAGGAGTGGCTTCCGTCTGGTCACTCTACCTTAAAGGCCTGGTTGAGTGCTACAGAGATGGTTGTACTTCTGGAAGATTCTCCATTCTCCACAGAGGAACTCTAGAGCTCTATCAGAGTGACCATTGGGTTCTTGGTCACCTCTCTGACAAAGGCCCCTTTCCCCTGACTGCTCAGTTTGGCCGGGCAGCCAGCTCTATGAAGAGTCTTGGTGGTTCCAAACTTCTTCCATTTAAGATTGATGAAGGCCGCCTATGTTCTTGGGCACCTTCAATGCTGCAGAAATGTGTTGGTACCCTTCCCCAGATCTGTGCCTCGACACAATCCTGTCTCTGAGCTCTACAGATAATTCCTTCAATCTCATGGCTTAGTTTTTGCTCTGACATGCACTGTCAACTATGTAAATAGACAGGTGTGTGCCTTTCCAAATTATGTCCAATCAATTCAATTTACTACAGGTGGACTCCAATCAAGTTGTAAAAAGGATGATCAGTGGAAACAGGATGCACCTGATCTCAATTCTTAGTCTCATAGCAAAGGGTCTGAATAGTTATGTAAATAAGTTATTTCTGTTTTTTACTTTGAATAAATTTGCACACATTTCTAAAAACCTGTTTTCACTTTGTCATCATGGGGTATTGTGTGTAAATTCAAATATTAAATATATATATATTTTAGAATAGGGCTGTAATGTAAGAAAATGTAGAAAAAGTCAAGGGGTCTGAATACTTTCCGAATGCAATGTAAACCGCTGTGAAATATATTTTCCATTATCAAAATTTTTGTATTGTCAGCTGTTTGAAGCTGGTATACAAAACCGAGAGTAAAAGAAAAAAACAAAACTTAAAAACGGGAAGCATAGAAATAGCGCACATAGAACAGACCTACCGCTTCTTAGACTTACTTTCTATGAGAATGACAGATGCATAACTTGAATTTTGTAACTTCAAAAGTTACATATTGCAGCTTTAAGTACCAAATAAAGTAACAATATTCATAATTCCATCTTAAATCAGCCATGAATCCCCTGACAGGGGAAATAGAAGCTTGTTGTATTCAACAGGGAGAGGCAGTTTAAGCAAAATTAATAAAGGCTAGAAATGTTTTAACAGTTTCATGTTGTCTATCTATGCTGTCTATCTATCGATAACAGGGTTGATGAGTCATGCTTGACTCACTCAGTTTTCCACCACAAAACACCAGAAAATGGCCAAAAATAGTAGAACCAGCTCACCTGCTTTTACGCTATGATTTGACTATTAGATGTTCAATGTTTCTTTAAAAAAATATAAAATAAATAAGGAATAGTTTCACATTTATATTATATTTATCTTATATTAACATGAGAGTTCAGTTCACATGAAAGAGTTGACCTTAAAATTAGGAAAACATATATAAATATATTTTACCTTGTCCATGTGGTCAATATTCATTTACTATAAGAGACTTTTAAAATTCAATATTGCTGCACAATTTCTACTTAAGATATCAAATGGACCCAAAAGGCACGCATTTTATTAAACGAACGACCCTGGTACCTGTAACGGCTGTCTAAGTCGTTCTCCTCCTCAGACGAGGAGGAGGAGTAAGGGTCGGGCCCAAAATGCAGCGTTGAATGTAGACATACTGAATTTATTTGATAAGACAAACACTGACACGAACTACACTTGATAATTACAAAATAACAAACGACGTAGACTGACCTGAACTTACATAAACACGAAAAACGCATGAAACAGGAACAGACTACCTAAACGAACGAACAAACGAAACAGTCCCGTGTGGTGCAAACAGACACAGGAACAATCACCCACAAACAAACAGTGAGAACAGCCTACCTTAATATGGTTCTCAATCAGAGGAAACGTCAAACACCTGCCTCTAATTGAGAACCATATCAGGCAACACATTTAACCCAACATAGAAACACATAACATAGAATGCCCACCCCAACTGACGCCCTGACCAACTAAACACATACAAAAACAACAGAAAACAGGTCAGGAACGTGACAGAACCCCCCCTCTAAAGGTGCGAACTCCGGGCGCACCCCTAAAACTCAAGGGGAGGGTCTGGGTGGGCATCTGTCCGCGGTGGCGGCTCCGGCGCAGGACGAGGACACCACTCCACCATTGTCTTTGTCCCCCTCCTTAGCGTCCCTTGAGTGGCGACCCTCGCCCCCGACCATGGTCCAGGAACCTTCACCAAGGCCCCTCCTAAATATAGACAACTCAGGACAGAGAGGTAGCTCAGGACAGAGAGGTAGCTCAGGACTGGAGGGCGGCTCATGACTGGAGGGCGGCTCATGACTGGAGGGCGGCTCATGACTGGAGGGCGGCTCATGACTGGCGGGCGGCTCATGACTGGCGGGCGGCTCATGACTGGCGGGCGGCTCATGACTGGCTGGCGGCTCTGGCAGCTCCTGACTGGCTGGCTGCTCTGGCAGCTCCTGACTGGCTGGCGGCTCTGGCAGCTCCTGACTGGCTGGCGGCTCTGGCAGCTCCTGACTGGCTGGCGGCTCTGGCAGCTCCTGACTGGCTGGCGGCTCTGGCAGCTCCTGACTGACTGACGGCTCAGATGGCGCTGGGCAGACGGATGGCTCAGATGGCGCTGGGCAGACGGATGGCTCAGATGGCGCTGGGCAGACGGATGGCTCAGATGGCGTTGGGCAGACGGATGGCTCAGACGGCGCTGGGCAGACGGATGGCTCAGACGGCGCTGGGCAGACGGATGGCTCAGACGGCGCTGGGCAGACGGGCGGCTCAGACGGCGCTGGGCAGACGGATAGCTCAGACGGCGCTGGGCAGACGGATGGCTCAGATGGCGCTGGGCAGACGGATGGCTCAGATGGCGCTGGGCAGACGGACTGCTCAGACAGCGCTGGGCAGACGGTCGGCTCAGACGGCGCTGGGCAGACGGACGGCTCAGATGGTGCTGGACAGGCAGGCAGCTCAGACGGCGCTGGGCCGACGAGCTGTGCAGGCAGCTCAGACGGTGCTGGGCCGACGAGCAGTGCATGCGGCGTTGGGCAGACGGCCGACTCTAACCTGCTGAGGCGCACAGTAGGCCTGGTGCGTGGTGCCGGAACTGGTGGTACCGGACTGGAGACACGCACCTCAAGGCTAGTGCGGGGAGCAGGAACAGGGCACACTGGTTTCTCAAAGCTCACTATTGGCCTGGTGCGTGGTGCCGGAACTGGTGGTACCGGGCTGGAGACACGCACCACAGGGAGAGTGCGTGGAGGAGGAGCAGGGCTCTGGAGACGCACAGGAAGCCTGATGCGTGGTGTAAGCACTGGTGGTACTGGGCTGAGGGCACGCACCTCAAGGCGAGTGCGGGGTGCTGGAACTGGAGACCTGGTACGTGGCGCCGGCACCAGAGAGCTGGTGCATGGGGCTGCCACAGGAGAGCTGGTGCACTGAGCTGGCACAGGACGTGCAGGGCTAGGGAGGCGCACAGGTGGCCTGGTGCGTGAGGCTGGCACGGTCTTCACCAGACGGCTAGCCCGCACCTCAGGACGAGTATGGAGAGCTGACTCAGGTGGCATCAAATCCCCGACACGCTCCGTCGGGCGGATGTCGTGCCTCATGCACCAAACCAGCAAATCCCTCATTACTCTCTCCTCCAATTTCCCCATTAAATCCTTCACAGTCTCTACCTCGCTCACCTCCAATACCGCCCTCACCGGCTCCTTACGGTAATCAGGAGGAGTTGGCTCAAGTCTCCTGACTGACCCAACTACACTCCCCGAGAGCCCCCCCCCCCCCCCCCCCCCCTAAGAAATTTTTGGGTTTGACTCGCGGGCTTTCAGCCTCGTTTCCTCATATCGCCGCCTTTCAGCTTTAGCTGCCTCCAGCTCTTCTTTGGGGCGGCGATATTCTCCTGGCTGTGCCCATGGACCTTTACCGTCCAATATCTCCTCCCATGTCCATGAATCCTTTGTGTGCTGTTGCTTTCTATTCCGCCGCTTGGTCCTTGGTTGGTGGGTGATTCTGTAACGGCTGTCTAAGTCGTTCTCCTCCTCAGACGAGGAGGAGGAGTAAGGGTCGGGCCCAAAATGCAGCGTTGAATGTAGACATACTGAATTTATTTGATAAGACAAACACTGACACGAACTACACTTGATAATTACAAAATAACAAACGACGTAGACTGACCTGAACAAGAACTTACATAAACACGAAAAAACGCATGAAACAGGAACAGACTACCTAAACGAACGAACAAACGAAACAGTCCCGTGTGGTGCAAACAGACACAGGAACAATCACCCACAAACAAACAGTGAGAACAGCCTACCTTAATATGGTTCTCAATCAGAGGAAACGTCAAACACCTGCCTCTAATTGAGAACCATATCAGGCAACACATTTAACCCAACATAGAAACACATAACATAGAATGCCCACCCCAACTCACGCCCTGACCAACTAAACACATACAAAAACAACAGAAAACGGGTCAGGAACGTGACAGTACCTTTGTATATTCTGAATTAGAGATACACTGTATTTGTAGAAAACAAAGTTTTCAGATTTATCTAGTGCCCCATGGAATTGGCTGGTGGTGGTAATGTGCAATTATGAACATTAACACTTTTTCTAATTCAACAGTATTTGTGAGTGGGTTTCACCGTGGGACAGCAGTATGTAATCATGTAATTAATGATGGAGTGAATAGGTTATTTTCCCACATCAACAATTAATGCTGGCTATTTTATTAGTGGTTCACAAATTGGTTCACAAATTCTTCACCTTTAATTGTCCTGTTATTCTATGTAGATTAAATGCTTTTGGCTGTCAGCTAAATGGGTTTTGTTAAAAAAACAGCTTCTGAAATTACATAACACGATCTGAATCCAGAGTCCCAATACTCAGGGGAAAAGTTTAAAAAACAAAGATGTGACATGGGAACCACGTCCATGCATGTTATTTCCACTTGACTACAGTCTGTCTCATTACCCAACTTTAAACCAAAACGCAATTACATGGTTTAAAGTTTTGCTGATTTTACATTGAATTGATGTCTGCCAACAACAAACTAAACATTGGACGGAGGTCTGTGGCCAGTGGGAGAGCATTCAGTTCTGCCTTAAAAAACATTAAGAACAGCTGCTCTTCAGGTGAATACAGGTGGAAGCTATGATCCCTTACTGATTTAACTGTCTCTTGTTAAATCCACTTCAGTCAGTTTAGATGAAGGGGAGGGGACAGGTTAAAGAATGATTTTTAAGCCTTCAGACAATTGAGACATGGATTGTGTATGTGTGCCAGTCAGAGGGTGAATGGGCAAGACAAAAGATTTAAGTGTCTTTGAATGAGGTATAGTAGAAGGTGCCAGGCGCACCGCTTTGTGTCATGAACTGCAACGCTGCTGGGTTATACATGCTCAACAGTTTCCCGTGTGTATCAACACTTGTTAAGCAATTGTTAAGCATTTACAATTGATTAAATGTAGATTGTTTGTCACTGGCCTACACATTGTCAAATTTTTTACAAATTAATTACAAATCAAAAGCTGAAATGTCTTGAGTTAACCCTTTATGTTATGGCAAGCCTTAATACGTTCTGGAGTAAAAATGTGCTTAACAAGTGACATTATAAGTTGCATGGACTCACTCTGTGTGCAATAATAGTGCTTAACATGACTTTTGAATGACTACCTTATCTCTGTACCCCACACATGCAATTATCTGTAAGGTCCCTCAGTCGAGCAGTGAATTTCAAACACAGATTCAACCACATACACCAGGGAGGTTTTCCAATGTCTCACATTGGCTGTGATAGGAGAAAACTGAGGATGGAACAACAACATTATAGTTACTCGACAATACTAACCTAATTGACAGAGTGAAAAGAAGGTAGCCTGTACAGAATAAAAATATTCCAAAACATACATGCTATTTGCAACAAGGCACTAAAGTAATACTGCAAAAAATGTGGCAAATCAATTAACTTTTTGTCCTGAATACAAAGTGTTATGTTTGTTTTGTGGCAAATCCAATGCAACATTACTGAGTACCACTCTCCATATTTCAAGCATTGTGGTGGCTGCATCATGTTATGGGAATGCTTGCAATCATTTTTCTGACTTGGGAGTTTTTCAGGATAAGAAAATGTATGGAATGGAGCTAAGCACAGGCAAAATCCCTAGAGGGAAACCTGGGTCAGTCTGCTCTTCACCAGACACTGGGAGTTGAATTCACCTTTCAGCAGGACTATAATCTAAAACACAATGCCAAATCTACACTGGAGTTGCTTACCAAGAAGACAGTGAATGTTGGCCGAGTTACACTTTTGACCTAAATCTACTTGAAAATCTATTGGAAGACCTGAAAATGGTTGTCTAGCAGTGCTCAACAACCAAGTTGACAAAGCTTGAAGAGTTTTGAAAAGAACAATGGGCAAATGTTGCACAATCCAGTTGTGGAAAGCTCTTAAGAGACTTACCCAGAAAGACACTCAGCTACAAAGTATTGACTCAGGGGTGGGAACATTTTCTAAAAACATGTTTTCACTTTGTCATTATGGGGTATTTGTTTATTTATTTTTTATTTAACCTTTATTTAACTAGGCAAGTCAGTTAAGAACAAAATCTTATTTACAATGACAGCCTACCTCTGGCCAAACCCTATCCTGGACGATGCTGGGCCAATTGTGCACCGCCCTATGGGACTCCCAATCTCGGCCGGTTGTGATACAGCCTGGAATTGTGTGTAGATGGGTGACAGAAAATATACATTTTACTCATTTTGAATTCAGGCTGTAACAACAAAATGTGTAATAAGTGAAGCGGTATGAATACTTTCTGAAAGCACACGCACACGCACACACACACACACGCAGCAATCATTATTGGAATTGATGTCCAGGACTCTTGCATTTGCAGCACAAGAGAGAAGAACACCATCACAAGTTTTACACATCAACAGTGTACCGTGATCGGTTTGAATCTGTACTTTAACAATATTATACAATGAATTGGACCCCGTTTGTGAAAAAAAAAAGCAGCTCTTGTGCCAAACGAAGTACTACACTGCCCGTTTGAAACTAGATTGTATGAAATAGATACAAATCAAAAGTTAACCGTACATCAGTTCAAACATGCTCTCTCTCTCGTAATGCTTGAATGCTTTTATACTTTTACACTGAATACAAGTTTTGATGAAATAGGGTAATGCCCATATTGAATGTGGGTTTTTTGTCTTGATTGACTTTTGTCTTAATCAGCTGACAAGTGTCCTTGTGTCCCACTGAGCTTACAAACTACCCAGTGCAGATCTTGTTTTAGTAGGAATTACGTAATCAGGCACTTTGAATAGTCCAGGAGATGAGCACCGATAAGCCTTGATATGATAATAGGCAATGTGTGTGTGTGTCTGTGTGTGTGTGTGTGTGTGTGTGTGTGTGTGTGTGTGTGTGTGTGAGACACATTTAAAATAATGAATTATAATATAGTGGGGAAAAGAGTTCAGTCGAAGAACATAAAATGATACTGCAACATCACCGAGGTCAGATCTCATCTCTCTCCTGATGGTAACCATGGTAATAACCAGGCTGAGGTCTGTTAAATAGTAATAGATTTTTCTATGACTCTTATGTGGATGCTGTTAAAAATATTTGTTAGTCTGATGTGATTAATGAGGAGCATCCAGACACTGCACTTGATGAATTTATGAAATTGCTTCTTCCAATTATTTAACATGCACCTGTTAATTAAGAAACTGACTGTTAGAACTGTTAAGGCTCCATGGATTGATGAGGAATTGAAAAACTGTATAGTTGAAAGAGATGGGGCAAAAGGAATGGCTAATAAGTCTGGCTGCACATCTGACTGGCTTACTTACTGAAAATTGAGAAATTATGTGACTAAACTTAACAAAAAGAAGAAGAAACTGTAATATGAAGTCCAGATCAATGTAATAAAGATTGATGGGAAAAAACTTTGTAGTACTTTTAAATTAAATTATGGGCAGAAAGACAAATTCAACTCCATCTTTCATCGAATCAGATGACTTATTCATTACGAAACTATTTGACGTGGGCAATTATTTTAATGATAATTTCATTGGCAGAGTGGGCAAACTTAGGCAGGAAATGCCGACAACGAACAGTGAACAATTGTATTCATGCATAAAAAAACTAATAATGAAAGAAAAGCATTGCAAGTTCGAATTTTGTAAAGTTAGTGTGGGAGAGGTGGAAAAATTATTGTTTAGATCAATAATGACAAACCTCCTGGCATTGACAACTTAGATGGAAAGCTACTCCTATCTGTCATATCTTTAATCTGAGCCTAGAGAAAAGTCTTTGTCCTCAGGACTGGAGGGAAGCCAAAGTAATTCCACTACCCAAGAGTGGTAAAGCGGCCTTTAGTAGTTCTAACAGTAGACCTATAAGCTTGCTGCCAACTCTTAGCAAACTGTTGTAAAAAATTGTGTTTGACCAAATACAATGCTATTTCTCTGTAAACAAATTAACAACAGACTTTCAGCATGCTTATAGAGAAGGGCACTCAACATGTACTGCACTGACACAAATGACTGATGATTGGTTGAAAGAAATTGATAATAAGAAGATTGTGGGAGCTGTACTGTTAGATTTCAGTGCAGCCTTTGATATTATTGACCATAACCTGTTGTTGAAAAATTATATGTGTTATGGCTTTTCAACCTCAGCTCTGAATCCACAATATGGCAATCTATCTAATAGAACTCAAAGGGTTTTCTTTAGTGGAAGCTTCTTTAATGTCAAACATGTAAAGTGTGGTGTACAGCAGGGCAGCTCTCTAGGCCCTCTACTCTTTTCTATTTTTACCAATGACCTGCCACTGGCATTAAACAAAGCATGTGTTTCCATGTTTGCTGATGATTTAACCATATACGCATCAGCAACCACAGCTAATGAAGTCACTGAAACTCTTAACAAAGAGTTGTAGTCTGTTTTGTAATGGGTGGCCAGTAATAAACTGGCCCTGAACAACTCTAAAACTAAGAGCATTGTAGTTGGTACAAATCATTCCTTAAGTTCTAGACTTCAGCTGAATCTGGTAATGAATGGTGTGGCTGTTGACCAAGTTGAGGAGACTAAATTACTTGGCATTGCTTTAGACTGTAAACTATCATGGTCAAAACTTACAGATTCAATGGTTGTAAAGATGGGGAGAGGTCTGTCCGTAATAAAGAGATGCTCTGCTTTTTTGACACAACATTCCAAAAAGCAAGTTCTGAGGCTAGTTTTCTCTAATCTTGATTATTGTCCAGTCATGTGGTCCAGTGCCGCAAGGAAAGACCTAGTTAAGCTGCAGCTGGCCCAAAACAGAGCAGCACGTTTTGCTCTTAATTGTAATCAGAGGGCTGATATAAATACTATGCATGCCAGTCTCTCTTGGCTAAGAGTTGAGGAGAGACTGACTGCATCACTTCTTCTTTTTATAAAAAACATTAATGTGTTGAAAATCCCAAATTGTTTACATAGTCAACTTACACACAGCTCGGACACACACACTTATCCCTCCAGACATGCCACCAGGGGTCTTTTCACAGTCCCCAATCCAGAACAATTTCAAGAAAGCGTACAGTATTATATAGAGCCCTAATTGCATGGAACTTCCTTCCATCTCATATTGCTAAAATAAACAGCAAACCTGGTTTAAAAAAAAACAGATAAAGTAACACCTCACGGCACAACGCCTCTCCCCTATTTTACCATGATAGTTTGTGTGTATGCATTGATATGTAGGTTACGTGTGCCTTTAAAAAAAATGTATGTAGTTCTGTCTTTGAGCTGTTCTTGTCTATTGATGTTCTGTATTATATCATTCTGTGTTATGTTTCATGTTTTGTGTGGACCCCGGGAAGAGTAGCTGCTGCTGTTGCAACAGGTAATGGGGATCCTAATAAAATACCAAGTACCAAACCATTAAGATTTATTTTTTTACACCCAGATCTCTCACTCTCCATTTACCTCTATATTTTCCTCCTCTTCAAGTTAAAATCTCCTTTTGTGCTGCCTGCAGATAAAAGGGAAATAATCAATGGCATATAGTATGGTTGTCATGGAAACTGGGAATACTGATTTATCCCCCCATGGCTGGCTTGGTTGGATCCAGGAACCATGATTGGCTAGTACAGTCTCATCTTTAATAAACTGCTGTAGAACACAGAACAGGTGGTCAGAATACAAATTGTGTAGTTATGTGTTCATTCAAAGATGCATGGAATAAGAATCCTTCAGTTTAGTGAGTATCTTGTTTAACAAAATGCCATCTGCATCAGTGGTTGTATTAAGAGGTGTACATTTAGACTTACTCTACCCATTGTTTATAGAAATGTATGGCATGGAGTTTGCTTTCAATTCATTCACCATTCCAACTCTAAACTTCATAGTATCAGCCTTTAGGAAAATTCTATCTCTAAAAATGCTTCGCATTTTCATTTTCATGGTGTGGCACCATGTGGGGTGAAGTGCTGCTGCTACAGAGCTACTAGGTTCAGAGAGGCAACATTTGTGTGGCAGTGGTCTTCGACCCCTGGTCCTTGAGACCCTGGTCCTTGAGACCCTGGTCCTTCGACCCTGGTCCTTCGACCCCTGGTCCTTCGACCTTGGTCCTTCGACCCTGGTCCTTCGACCCTGGATGTGTAGGTGTTCTAGCTACTGATCAAGCCTTTGATTGGTTAAATCAGGTTTGTAATTATTGGTCTTCAACAAACGGCTGCAAATCCAGTTGATCTCCAGGCCTAGGGTTGAACAACACACATCTGTGGGTAATAAATAAAGTACACATTCTGCAGCTGGAGGAGCGCCTTTTGAACAGATAAAGATTTCCTATGTAGTCAGATATGATTTATCAACACTGTTGGTTGGTGTCCTAAGCCAATGCCTCAATGCAAATGTCTAACTGTCAGTCTTCTTTAGAGGACGTAATACATATAAATGACTGAGGAGTAAAACAATATAAAGGTCAACTGACAGTATGCCATAGCTGCCAATATGTCACCATATAGGCATATGTGGGTTCCCAGGGTCCCAGAAAGCTCCCGATGTTCCCAAATGTAGGGGCCATGCACATCATTTGAAACACAATTGAATGCTTTAGTCTTGGGAGAGCTGTTTGACTTTTCTAAAAATGAATGTGTAGTTGGTAGGCTGTTGTCTGGTTCGTTTGTGACCATTTACGCTACCACCGTTTACCGTGCATCCTGTAAACCTATAGCGCAATTGCGCCCATGCTTCCCACACACTTCCCCCTCTCTCGTAACCTCTTCTTGTTATGCTTCGTGTGTGTGTGCGCGCGCCCCCCGGTCGTCGTTGCAAGCGATAGAGGGAGAGAGAGCGCGCGCGCCAACGAGAGAATATAATCGAGAAGGAACGATTTCACCAATCACCTCCGCCTCTTTCTGACAATTTGCATCTCAATCCTCTCGTTGCAAGTGACAGAGCTAGATGAAGCGCGACAAAACAGATTGGCGACAATGTATACAATATAACCTATGCGGACACCATCGATCAATCCATCTCTCCAAGCTACAAATAAAGTCTGATGCAGCACCATAGAGAAATAGATTTGACGGTAGAACGGAGGGAGCATCAAAGCTGAAACTCCCTTGAATTAACCAGTTAATTTGGAATGTGATGCAATTACATGTCGGTTTATTGGACTTCAGTGAGGGGATGACAGACTACGGACGTGTCCTCAACTCTTCCCCGCTGCTATCAGCAAACAAAGTGTAGCCTACGAATTGGAAAATATTCCATGTTTTACGCATTTTCTGGATTTGGGGCATATACGCGCATTGGAAAGGTATAATACGTCTATAGGCTATATTTTCCTTATTGCTGGACAGACGTGGTGTGTAACGCGCATAGCCTGAGCACGATGATGCATTCGTAGTCTAGTTGTTGGCATACACCCTAAATTTCTACACACGTTTCTGCATGTATGATATCTCTGGCCTTGTCATATCGATTAAAGTAGGGGTGATGTATGATACGTATTTAATATTGACACATCGTTCTGTGAATTTCAATCACATGTGTGATGGCATGCAATAATCTTCAGTTTCTTTCACAGAAATACTGAATGCATCTGACAAACAATTGACAGATGAACCTACCTGATCATTGATCATTAGATTGATAATTAGCCTATCAGAGAGTACAACTAGGCCTATGTTTAAATAGAACGCCAGTTATGGTATTAAAGAGTAATAGGCTGCAAAAATAATCACAACAAAAAGATGAAAAAAATCAGCCTCAGAAGAGATTCTGTAGGTTACCGAGGAAACTGCAAAGGGATCGCATTTCAGCTTTGTGGTTGTAAGACAGTCGGAAGAGAAGGAGCCGGGGGAAAAGACCAAGCAGAGGCCGCGGCCAAGGAGCATTCTGTGGGACTGCACGACAAGGAGCTACCGCTGCCAGCACTGGAAAGCGTGGCTTGGGGTTGGTGGAAGAAAGAATCGAATAATCGTGAGACGTCATAACAATCATTATAACAAAACACATCACGATATCTTTTGATTAATACCATATTTTTGATTGTGTTAAGAGGTGTGGCAAGCAGCCATTTCTAAATTAACATATTCTAACAAAGGCTATTTATAATATGTATGTTGTATAACTAATATTTATAACTTAAAGACTGTGTGCAGGTATATTTGAATAATCCAGTCTCTGTAATAACCTACTTGTATTCTTAGTTGCACTGACGATATAGCATTGTAATAATGGGATGTTTAGGAATACTTTACCACAGACACATGCTAAGTCCATGTCACAAGCAACACAAACTCACTTAGAACAGTATCATGTTAATGTTATTCTCTCAAATCTGCACACTGATAAGAACTGCCAGAAATAGGATCAGCCTTATGACTACTTGTCCTCAACAACATGTTGGCAAAAGACATATGCTTACTTCACAGAGAGCTATCTTCATTTATTCAAAGTATATAATCATAAATGCAATTGCACACACATCTACAGAAAAGGATGAACATTTTCAGATGCATACTAATTTGGCTTAAAACGATGAGATCCACACACTCCTATTCCTGTCCAATGTGATGTGAAGAGTACCACTTTGGTAGTTATAAAGGAGTATGGATATCAGGCACCTTTAAGTGTTTCAAATGTGGTCACATAGATTGCTGTTAAGCACAAGCTAACTTTAAAAGGAGAGGACCCTATACCCTATTACTGGACACGTCTCAGCCCACACCCTCAACCTGTGTTGTGGACCAACAAAACGTGGAACCTCTTTAATATAGTCAACCTTAGCCGGAAGCGACCTGGAAAACTAACCCCCCTGCCTAAGCAACTTGGAAATCAACCTTAACTCTGCTGACTCCAACTCACCCAGTTATCGAGCTGCAGTACTTGGAAATCAACGACTCGCAACCTGACGTTTGGGTAAGGCCTGTAAATCTATCAGCGTCTTTGATTATTTTGTCTTTGTAATCCTCTCCAATGTTGAACGTCAGAAGTGTCATGTCCATTCTAACTGAGACTGACTTGTAACTTTAAACCGTAATAACACTGAAGTTCCAATTGCTCGACAAGTGCCCTGTCCAGAAAATACACCTAGCTCCTACCCCTATGGCCCTGTTGATCTGAATTAAGTGAATTGGTATATGCTATATGGTAGTAGCTCCTTCGCCCTCTGGTATGCTAGATGGAGCTACTACCAAATGGTTTTACCTGTCCAATTCCTTCAGATCTACATGAAGTGCCCAGGGATTGTTTCTGGACCGGGCCGTGAGCTGTTGTGAAATGGTGAGGATACAGAACAGAAATCTGGATTAATACAAGCTAATAAGGGGCCAAGGATGGGGCTGGTCCCCTTGGAAATTTGGACGTGGAATGTATGTTACTGATTGCTCTAAAGATTTATTGTAACAATAGTTTTGGCATTGGCCATGCATGCCATGTTGTACCGTTCAGAGGCTACCTGAACAGTCACATCACATCTTGATTTGTTGTTGGAGGACCTGAGGCCCACAATGTTGTTATCACCAGTATCTCTTCCCGGTTAATGTATTGTAACCAATGACGTAGTGGAGTCTTTTTTTATTTGGTGAATAGCCTTATGCACTTATTATGCTAAATTAGCATTGATAGTGTTAGCCTTTGTTTCTCTGCCACCTTTATATACCCACCTTTTTACCTCTACATCCCTGCTTGTAACGCTACACACATACAGTATACTTAGGTCCTTAGTTTGTCCCTGTTAAAACGCTAGCCGTACCGTTTCCACATTTTGGTCAGAATTAAATAATTACAGATGGTGGATTTTCCACAACTCGTTTTCAGAAGTGTTTGACTTGCACAACAGTGTGTCCTGGATTGGAAGGAGTTGACACTTGACTTAGCAATAATTAGTCCCATTCCGTGAGCCGGATGACTTTCCAGCCAGGTTTGCCATCCGCACTGAATAGGTCACAACATGGGACAGACAATTTCTAAACTCACTAGGTCCGGGATGTGCTGCTGTGCAAATCAAGGGCACTCCTGATAGCATAGTTGTGGAAAGTCCTCCATACTCAATGATAGCCTTCCAGCCCTTGTTCTGTGCTCAGTCTACCTGGCAAATACATGAGTTCCACATCTTATTGGCTGCTAGTCAAAGAATTGCTTTGAACTTTTGCCATCAAGATATCTATTGATTTCGTGTTTCCGAATGTAAAGCTCCTCTTATCTGACTCAGCTTACTCCCTCATATAGCATTAGCTTTGTACTGTACCTAACAGATTGGAAACCAAAGTTAGTGTGTGCAGTGAAAACTTCAAATGGACAGTTGTCATGGTAACAATAGAAAAAGGGGCGCATAGGGAACAGCATTGAAGCAGATAGAAACCTACAGTAGATGCTGTGGCAAACTCCTGCACTATCATTTTAGTTTTTCACACACATCAAATTGTTCATTAAACACTAATCAAGAATGTTTTAGTGTAGTTAGCTACAGATGATGCTAATTAACCCCAGAGTCTAAGCCCCTGGCAATATCAACTAAGCTACTAACATTTGGGCTTTTTTAAGATGCTCATAAGATGGATCATTCAGCTATTTGATTTGGAATTGTAGGACTCCTGTAGATTTCCAAAAGAAATATAAAACAATTATTTGATGAAACATTGAATTTGGTATTACTGCTGTTAGCCCATATTAGCATTGAATAACACATTCGTACAGGGCAAAAAAAATGTAGTCCGAAAATGAATCAAAAGGAAGTACGATTTGAAGTGTCTGAAATGCACCTGAGAGATATAGGAAAGCATCAGAGACGGGGAAAAAGGTTACATGTGCAACCCTGGTTCCAAAAAAAAAGCCTATTCAGCGCCATTCATTTTTACCGCATAGGCACAGATGAGCTATGAAGCTTGTGGGGATTGTATAGCAAAACGGACGACATGTTCGTTACAAATCCTGGACTCAAACCATTCAGACTTTACAGACGGTTTTGTGAGAAGACTTGTGCAGAGTTGGCACGTCGACGGGACCGACCTTAGACAAGTCCTTTGAAGCTTGTGGGCGTCGTAAAGCAGAATGGACTACATGTTTCTATTTGTGAGAGTCTCGGCTTTTCAGAACAGGTTAGAGTTATATAATAGTTTCATGCTCAAATCCTTCTGACTTTATAGACATTTTCTTGAGAAGATCTGTTTTGGGGATGTCTCCTGGTCTTACAAACACCGATGTAGCTTCCTTCATCCATTGTTTCTTGCGCAACAGCCAGAAAATCATAATATATCCTGGTGTCACACAACATCCGTGGATAAATCTATCAAGTGAAATAAATGGCACAGCTGTCACACAACAATAGCATGTTTTAGCCTTATGAGAATCTCAAAACCCTAAAAAGCATCGCAGGAAAGAAATGCCCCTGTTCAGTATTTAAAAAAATGTACAAACATTTTTATTGTCACACACTGGATAGGTGCAGTGAAATGTGTTGTTTTACAGGGTCAGTGCCCCTGGAGCAAATTAGAGTTAAGTACCTTGCTGAAGGGCACATTGACAGATTTTCACCTTGTCGACGTGGGTATTCCAACCAGAGATTTTTCAGATACTGGCTCAAAGCTGGTCAGCAAAAGCCGTAAATATTTTTGATGGCCATGCATTCCGATTACTTCTTAAAAATAAAGATTTAGTCTCGGTAACACTTTACTTGATTCCCAGTGTCATAATATGTCATAACAGCTGACATAACGTGCCGTAACCTGTCATAATATGGTCATAACACTGTCATGACCCATATATATTTACACCTGTTGTGACATATATTGCGTTTATTTATGGCTGGTTATGACACCTACATAGGAGTGTCAAAACCCACATGTATTCAAATGAGTTATTTTCCCTGCCAAGAAATGGCCCTGCATTTGTAGGCTTGTTTCTTAGATCCTTTGTTGTTGTTGGGTCTATCATGTACATGCTCTTATGTCAGTCATCAGTCAAAAAGAGAATGTCTTGTCCTGCTCCTGAAATCTGCTCCTGCATTCAGCCCAGTCTTCAGCAACAGAGCATTGGGGTAGGTGCATGTGTGACATCAATGTGTGCGCAATTACAATGATAATTTAAGATGGTCATTTTCATAAAATGTTATATAACATAAACATACTGTTGAAACTTAGGCTACGGTGTAATGGAATGTTTGGCCTTGTGCGGTAGGTTTTGAGGGTTTATGACATATTATGACATGGTTATGACTGTGTCATCAGGTGTTATGATGCTGGGTGTCAGGTAAAGTGTTACCAATATCTCAAACTCATGCACAGAGAAACACATGCGAAAGGGCTATTGTGTACTTCCCAAACACCCACTCTCAATCTTCCTTGCTCTCCCCCTATCTCTCTTTTTATCTCTGTCCCTTTCTCGCTCTCTCTCTCTCTCCCTCTCTCTTTCTCTGTGTATCAGTTGGCTGGAAGCTGTTACCACCCACACACTCCGGCCTGACATAAAATGTACATTCAGAATATAAGTACGCACACACGCGCGTGCACACACACACACACAAAGTTATTTCAGTGTTTAAATATTTTGTTGTGTGATATGTAATAATGCCACAGCAAGAGTCATAAGGCATGTGTTTTCACTAGGATACCAGTTGTGTGTTTTATTACTGTTCCATGCCTCTGGTACAAGGCCCTGTGATTTGTTCCTCACAGTGTGAGAAATGCACTCTCATTTGCACATTTTGTGTGTGTGTGTGTTTGTGTGTGTGTGTGTGTGTGTGTGTGTGTGGTATGTTGGTGCGAATTTACTGTTGTTTTGTCCTGGAAAATGAACATGTTTGTAACTCTCAAGTCACAACATGTTTGTAACTCTCAAGTCTCTTGCTCCAAATGTATTAGTTGTGCCAATGTCTTGTGTTTCAAGTAGAATTTCTTGGCGTTGTTACCGTGGATACCAAACAATGAGCTGGGATCTAGAATAGAACAGAGGGAGAGAGAGAGAGAGAATATTGACGCAATGTTTTTCATGCCAGTAAAGCAGCTTGAATTTGAATTTGAATTTGAGAGAGAGAGAGAGAGAGAGATTTGAATATTGCAAAAGGTTGAACCAAATGGACAAGTGACAAATATACAGGGTACAACCTATATTTTCTCTTTCTTTGATGTACATGTCAGGCCACGTTATAAGCCCATATTTGGGCTTATAATGTTACAATTAGGGTTGCAAAGGGTTGGAAACTTTCTGGTAAATTTCTGGAAATTTTCCATGGGAAATTAAGCGTGGGAATTTTGCTTAAATTCATCAAAAAAGTTAGCTTATAACAGTGAACCTTTTTTGGTGGGATACACAAGGCAATTCTAGGTCTTGTGGCATATTTTGGTTAAACTATCCCCAATTCAATGGAATTGCAACCCTCTGCATATAGTGCATTCTTCCATCACATGTACAGCTGATTCTCAAGATCTTGCACACTAATGAGATGCTATTGAGCCCACACTACTAGACTGTCTGAGCCAAGGACCACATACTTTCTGGTAAGTTTTGATTACAATACTGCGTGGGGTGAATAGATTTTATGTGATAGACATGATTTTTTTGTTAACTAGTAAATGGTAGTCTACAGCAAAGTGTGTTTAAATCATTTCTAACTTGTTAACAACTTCTGCTGGTTAGTTGTTGCTACCATGTGGGTTTTAGCTTGTCATGCCCTGATCTGTTTCACCTGTCTTTGTGCTTGTCTCCACCCCCCTCCAGGTGTCGCACATTTCCCCCATTATCCCCTGTGTACTTATACCTGTGTTTTCTGTTTGTCTGTTGCCAGGTCGTCTGGTTTGTCAAGTTTACCAGTGTTCGTTCTGTCAGCTCCTGTCTTTTTCCCTGCGTCTTTTTATCGTCCTCCTGGTTTTTGACTCTGCCTGTCCCTGACCCTGAGTCTGCCTGCTGTCCTGCACCTTTTCTCCACCTCTGGGTTACTGAACTCTGCCTGTCCCTGACCCTGAGTCTGCCTGCTGTCCTGCACCTTTGCTCCACCTCTGGGTTACTAAACTCTGCCTGTCCCTGAGCCTGCCTGCCTTGACCTGTCATTTGCCTGCCCCTGGTCTTACAATAAACATTGTTACTTCGACACGGTCTGCATCTGGGTCTTACCTTATCCTGATAGTACAAACTGGCCATGACTGACCCAGCAGACCCGGGCCAGCTGCGTGACGCCATCTCCTCCCAAGGAGCCACCATCGGGAGTCACAAGGAACTGCTTCGTGGCCTTATAGAGGGGGCAAACGTTGGCTGAACAGGCCGGGCATTGAACAGTTTGCTGAAGCAATTCTGCGGGTTGTCTGAGAGGCAGCCTACCAAGGTGGGCTTCAGCCCTCCTCCTTCCCCTCGTTGATGTACGGGAGGTCTCTCACCTGGGCTACTGCTGTATGGTAACAGCAGCTGGCCGTATGCGTTAATCTGGAGGGGTTCGTGGAAGAGGTGAAGGTTTTTTCACCCGTTCTCCGGGAGAGAAGCTGCCCGGGAGCTAATCCAGCTTCGGCGGGACTCCTGCAGTGTGGCTGACTATGCGGTGGTTTTCCGCACATTGCTAGCGTAGAGTGCTTGGAACCAAGAAGCACTGTTCGATATGTTCCAGCACGGCTTCTCGGAGGAGGTCAAGGACGAGCTTGCTGCTCGGGAGTTACCTATGGAAATCAATTCCCTCATCGCTTTGACCATCCGTATCGATGGGTGACTACGGGAATGACAGAGGGAGAGGAAATTCGACTTGGCTCACAAGTCCAGGGATTTCACTGTGGCTTTGAGTCATCCCGGAAGTCCCCGATGATCCCATTGCCGAGAGAACCCGAGGCCTCCCGACCTGCCTCGAGAGTCACCGAAGTTGGCTGAGTCACCGCTTCCCGAGCCTATGCAAATAGGTAAAGCTGGGCTATCGCCAGCGGAACGGCAATACAGGATCAACACATTGAGTTGTCTGTATTGCGGGACTCTTGGTCATTTTTAGTCCTTTATAAGAGATCAGGCTCACTGGTAGGAGCCCTGTTCCTGCCATTCTGCTGTGTGGTAGCCAGTCTAAATCTCTCCGGATCCTCATTGATTCTGGGGCCTATGAGAGTTTTTTGGACGCTACCCTGGCTTCCAAGCTGAACAGCCCCTCTCCACTCTCATGGAGGTTAGAGCGCTGGACGGGCGCCCTATAGGCCGGGTCACTAATATTACCACTCCCATCAACCTACGGGTGTCAGGGAATCACAGCGAGACTATTCAATTCCTGCTCATCAAGTCTCCTCAGATTTCCGTGGTATTGGGATTCTACTGGCTCCAGCAACACAATCCCCTCATCGACTGGGCTACTGGTGCCATCGTGGGCCACACTCATTGCCTGAAGTCAGTTCTGCCTGCCCCGGGTCATCTTCCTGGGGGTTTGCAAATTTCCCTGAACCTCTCCGCCATTCCCGCAGAGTACCAGGACCTCCGGGAGGGGTTCAGTAAGGCCCGGTGTCCAAAAAGGTCAAGTCTGAGGTGCTGGCACGCCGCTATAGTGCCGCGGCTACACCCCCGGAAGCCGAGATCTTTCCCCCCCGCTCCCAGATCAGGTGTCGCCCATTTTCCCCATTATCCCTTGTGTACTTATACCTGTGTTTTCTGTTTGTCTATTGCCAGTTCGTCTTGTTTGTCAAGCTTACCAGCGTTCATCCTGTCAGCTTCTGTCTTTTTCCCTGCCTCTTTTTCTCGTCCTCCTGGTTTTTGACCCTTAACTGTCCTGACATTGTACCCGCCCGCCTGACCACTCTGTACCTTTGCTCCACCTCTGGATTACTGAACTGGGTTACTGAACTCTGCCTGTCCCTGAGCCTGCCTGCATTGACCTGTCATTTGCCTGCCCTTGGTGTTAAAATAAACATTGTTACTTCGACACGGTCTGCATCTGGGTCTTATCTTATCCTGATAGAGCCTGCTAACTAAGGAGTGTTAATTCACCTATTTCCATACATGTTTCATTTTAAAACATTTATCTTACAAAGGAGTATTTAATCTAACTGCTTAACTAGTTATCTGTACATGGAATTGTATTTGGGGTTTTTTACTCCTTTTTTTCAAATCTTTACAGGAAAATGCCAATGATGTGTGGAGACATTTCACTGCAGCTAATGTAGAAGGAAAAGATGTGTACATTTGCAAATACTGTGCCAAATCATATGTGAAGAATGCAACAAAGATGCAGAATCATCTGGCCAAGTGCATAAAGTTCCCTCAGCGCTCACAACAAGCAACCTCTGACAAAAGTCCCTTTACTTGTATTCGAGTTGAAAATGATGAATCAGACGCCTTATCGATAGCAACAGCTCATGGTCCTCCTGGAATCAGAAGTTATTTTGACTCAATGGAGGAACATAGTCAGAGAAATGTTGATGGATGTCTTGCTCGAGCTGTGTATGCAACTGGTTCACCTCTGATGCTCACAGGCAATGTGTATTGGAAGAGATTTCTGAATGTTCTTCGCCCAGCATACACCCCTCCAATCAGACATGCTTTGTCTACTAATTTGCTGGATGCAGAGTTCAACTGAGTTCAAGTGAAGGTCAAGCAAATCATAGAGAAAGCAGACTGTATTGCAATCATCTCTGATGGGCGGTCGAATGTTCATTGGCAAGGAATAATTAACTACATTATCTCCACCCCTCAACCAGTATTCTACAAGAGCACAGACAGAAGGGACAACAGACACACCGGTCTCTACATTGCAGATGAGCTGAAGGCAGTCATCAATGACCTTGGACGACAGAAGGTATTTGCGCTGGTGACAGACAATGCTGCTAACATGAAGGCTGCTTCGTCTAAAGTGGAAGAGTCCTACCCTCACATCACACCCATTGGCTGTGCTGCTCATGCATTGAATCTGCTCCTCAATGACATTACTGCACTGAAAACAATGGATACACTCTACAATAGAGCCAATGAAATGGTTATGTATGTGAAGGGTCATCAAGTTATAGCATCAATCTACCTCACCAAGCAAAGTGAGAAGAATAAGAGCCCCACATTGAAGCTGCCCAGCAACACCTGTTTGGGTGGTTTTGTTATCATGTTTGACAATCTCCTGGAGGGGAAGGAGTCTCTCCAAGAAATGGCCATATCACAGTATGCAGATATGGACAGCCCCATCAAGAGGATCCTCCTGGATGATGTATTTTGGGAGAGAGTGGTAAGCAGCCTGAAACTCCTGAAACATATAGCAGTAGCCATTGCACAGATTGAGAGAGACAAAGCCATCCTATCTGATGTTCAGACTCTGCTTGCAGATGTAAGAGAAGAAATCCGTACTGCCCTGCCCACTTCACTGTTGCTCCAAGCAGATGAAACTGCAGTTCTGAAATACATCTAAAAGCGTGAAGACTTCTGCCTGAAGCCCATACACGCCACAGCGTACATGTTGGACCCCAAGAATGCTGGCTAGAGCATCCTGTCTGGTGCAGAGATCAACAAGGCCTATGGTGTCATCACTACCATGTCTCGCCACCTTGGCCTGAATGAGGGCAAGGTTCTTGGCAGTCTGGCGAAGTACACTTCCAAGCAAGGGCTTTGGGATGGAGATGCAATATAGCAGTCGTGCCAACATATCTCATCAGCCAACTGGTGGAAGGGACTTTGTGGTTCTGAGGCTCATTCCCATCATCCTCCAAATCCCACCAACATCAGCCGCCTCAGAGCGCAACTGGTCCTTGTTTGGGAACACACACACCAAAGCACGCAACAGGCTGACCAATACGAGGGTTTAAATAAAATACAAGGGTGGTCATCCGGGCAAATGTGAGTCTTTTTGAGCCTGACAATTTTTTCATACTCAACAAGGTTGGAACGTGACAGTGAAAATGAGGCCTCAGAGTCTGATGGTCAAGAGGTGGACATTGAGGAGGTCCAGGGAAAAGACATGGAAGCCTGAGAGGAAGACAACCAAAGCTTTAGTTTATAGACTATCATTTTACAGATGTATGTTGAGAACGTTTTTGGGATATGCGATGGATCATTGGGGATCATTCAATATTCCCTTTCTTTTGTTGTTCAGTGAAATCATTCCATGTGAAGAGTCAACTCATTTAATTAAAGTTGAATTCATAACTAAGTCGTTTTTTTTAACAGTTCTCCATAATTCATGGGTTGCACCTCCGTCACTCGGTTGCGTAGTTGCCATTGTTAACAACATTCTACAGATGCCGCAGCATATTGATGTCAGACTGATGGTTAATGCTCAGTCTTTCTGAACAGGGGCTAATGACTGTTCAGCCAAAATTACACAATTAGAGGCCTGGAAATACGATGACATTGCTAAAGTAGACAAATAATTAGTAGAAATCAACATTGGCATCATTATGATGTAACAAGTTTACTTTAGAGAGATGCAATGTTGCCACGAGCTAGCAAAGTTTGTCAGAAATACCTAGCAAAAATGTTGCCACTCTCCCCTCAGTCTTAGCTAGCTAGCAAAAATTATAATGCATCTAAAGTCAATCTGGCGACATCACAATGATGACAAAAGCTTCTCCTACTAATTATTTGCCCCCTTCTGCCACAGTCAGGCACTTTTGATCAAATCTTCATCAGCAATTGAGACTGCATTGAGTAGAATGCTCATCTGGGCATCAGTCCTAAAATGAACAATTAAAACAGTTTTGTGACGAAACGTGCCTACCGTTAATAGATGCAGTAAAGAGGTCAATGGAACGTGACCAAAACAATGGAAATTCCTTGGATGCACTTGGGGGAAAGATGTCGTGGGGGATAGATCCTGAATCTTCTCATTGCCCCCCAGCAAAATTAACCTACATTTAGGCTAGTGTTTACATGTGTATTTCACACTATGTTAGAGTATAATGCTTGTATGTATGTCAACCCCAATACATGTTCATGTCAACTGCATTACAGTTCAAAACTACTTTTACTACCACCACAGACTTCTCTATGCTAATTATGCTACCAGCTTATACAAACAGTAGTTAGCATTTAGCAGTCACTTCTTTTAAACCTGAAAACAACTTCTAAATGTTATGCAGTGAAAACAGCCAAATATATCCAAATCAGACTTTAGCAACCACATTGTGGGTCTGTTGCAACACATAAATCATGACGGATTTGATGAATATCCACTTTGTTAGATCATATTTGTTGAATGTGTGGCAATCCGGCATTCTTCTTCTATCCCGCATGGTCTACATTCCATTGACCTCTTTGTGTTGTAATGAAATGAGCTGCCCATTTGAACACAAACATTTAAATTCATAACGTTACTGTAACGTTGTTGTAAATGTGGATAAGGCCTCAGAAACACAGGCCTGTATTTAATCAAAGTAATCTCTGGTTAACAAACAAAATGTCATTTTTGAAGTGTAAGAGATCTATTTCAAGTATTGCAGTTTTATTTTTGGCTTTGTTTCACTCCATAAACATTATTTAGGTGGGCATAGAAACATCTAAAATAATATCCTCAGTTAGACTAGTCTAGCAGGCAGTACAATCCATTTTAGAAAGGTGTTTAGATAATTACTAGTAGTGTTGCTCATTAAACAATGCATTAAAAGGGAGAGTTAACTCTCAATGGAAAATACATTGAAATTGCGTAGCCTGCAGGCAAACAAACTCTAATGAAAGGTCTAATGAAAACTGAGTGACGGGCTGACAGAACATAATGTTCCTAATCAGTGGTGATTTTATCATCTAAATCTTGACGGGACAAACAAACAAATTTCTTTTTGATGCATGCCAGCAAAGCCACTACACAACACAGCACTAAAAAATACATTAGTTGCACTTTAACGGTGACAAATGGTGCCCAAAAACTGTTAGGGACTAGATAAAGCTGTCCCAACAGCAGAGCTTTCTATTCAGCACCATGGAGTGAATCCTTACCACTGCTACACATGCCTATGAGTGGAGCCTTGTCTGTAGTGAAATAGTTCATTCAGCCTCATTTACTGCCTTTTAAAAACGCATAGCAGATATGGGAGACTTGCTTAACCAAATGTGGTTCCTACTGACAATTGAGACGTGCAAACTATGGCATAAGGGGACGACGAGCAGATAAGAGGCAATCCGTAATTTCGATTAAGACATTAATGAGCGAGCTAGGATGGACATAGTCATTATAACTATTTGTTCAGCACTTTTGAAATGTACAGCGACAGAATTCAGAAAATGGGCCGTTCTTGCAGTATTCTCCCTGTACACCAAGTTAGAACCGTAGGATAAATGGCGCGACGGTGTGGGAACATTTTGTCGTCAAACTTTGTAATCAAAGTCTGGCATTCTCTGGATTTATAGTGTTTTCAAGACAACTGGGAACTCTGAAAAAAACAAGGTTAAATCATGACGTCAGTGATCTTCGTGGACTACAAGAAAAGGCGGGCCAAACAGGCCCCCATTAACATCGACGGGGCTGTAGTGGAGCCAGTACATCACTGGGGCCAAACTTCCTGCCATCCAGGACCTATATAATAGGCGGTGTCAGAGGAAAGCCAATAAAATTGTTAGAGACTCCAGTCACCCAAGTCATAGACTGTTTTCTCTGTCACCGCACAGCATCTGGTACCGGAGCTCCAAATCTAGGACCAAAAGGTTCCTTAACAGCATCTACCTCCAAGCCATAAGACTGCTGATCAATTAATCAAATGGCCACTGGACTATTTACATTGACCCCCCCTCCTCCATTTGTTTTGTACATTGCTGCTAGTTGCTGTTTATTATCTATACATAGTCACTTCATCCCTACCTACATGTACAAATTACCTCAACTAACCTGTACCCCCGCACATTGACTCGGTACCGGTAGCCCCTGTATATAGACTCGTTATTGTTATTTTATTGTGTTACTCTTTATTATTTTTTACTTTAGTTTATTTGGTAAATATTTTCTTAACTCTTCTTGAACTGCACTGTTGGTTAAGGGCTTGTAAGTAAGCATTTCACGGTGTCGTGTCTTTACTGTCATTAAATTGAAGACTTATAGTTTTTATCAAAGATTCTCTGTAATTAGTTGTTACGCGATCAACTAAATAATAACGTAACTAATTAACTAGGAAGTTGGGGCACCAGGGAAAGTATACCGATTACAAAATTATAATTTCCTAATATAACCTTTCAGATATTTTCATATCTGATCAATAGTCTTCTGATTAATGATTTATTTATGTTACCTCACGTTAGTCTCATTCCAAACGTCGTAAATTGTTGGTTATCTGCATGAACCCAGTCTTCACTATGAGTCATCCATACATCAATTGTCTTAAATCATTTATTTATTACTAACTAAGTAATTCACAGAAATGCATAAACAAACAAACAAACTTAAAATAGTTACATGAAATGATAGGAGAATATGCCCTAGTGGGCTGAACCGGCATGGCGGCTTGTTAGACAAAGGGAAAATTGGGGGTCGACTAAGAAGTGACTACAGAGTTCATAATTATAACAATTGACATGCTAATCCTTTACACATGAACGCTCACTCATTCGGGAACAACTGCAATCAATATATATATATTTACGCTCAGTGTGTCGTCTTGATCGCTGGTGAAAAGTTAGTTTCTGTTGGAGAGTTTCATCCTCTCTCTCTCTCTCTGTCGTGGTTATAGTGGATAGTTCAGAGTGACATTCGTTATAGAATGGATGTTTCAGCGGTTGTCGTTCTTCGCGTTCAATGATACCGAATTCCTAGCTGCAGACTAGTAATCAATATCAAAGACTTGTTCTTATTCTGTCGGTATAGTCTAAGAGTTTAACCACGTGGTATGGTTAAAAGATTCAGCAATTGTCCACAACCTTAGTCCACTCCTAATGGAGAAAAACATGGTCTAGTGATAATTTCTCAGAGTTGGGTTTTTATTCGGAATGGCAGAAAGGGGCTGTCCCAGGATGTCTGACCCTAACTGGGCTCAGGGGCGGTCCTCGGATTTAGTTCAAATCAAAAGGGAATTGTATTTTTCTTCATTAAACAGTCCAAAATCATATTACACAATTATACAAACAGTATCATACTCACTCATTCATCTTACACAACAATTAGATGTAAACCTCATATCTGAGGCTATTATATAAACAGCGGTATGGTAATGTAGCCACACAGTCGCCCGTCAGTTTCCCAAGTTGTGACAAACAGACCAGTTCATAGCTGGAATATTCACCGATCTTTTATACTTTTTCCGGAACATGAAATGTGTTCGTACCTCCAGTTCTGTGAGGTGGAAGGATTTCCTTTGTCCTGAAAGTTTACCCTCTCTCTAATACTGTGTTGCCATGAGGAGATTCTCAGGAATTTATGACGTCTCTCTGTGACCACAGCAGCCTAGTTGTAGTGGGCAGGGAGAGGCAGGGAGAGGGGGATGGGGCTTGCTATACCCAAACAGGCAACGTCATGACAACGGTAAGATCTACACTTGTTGTAATCGGCGCATGTGACAAATACGATTTGATTTGATTTCAGGTCGGAGCTCTAGAAAGACGCCCGAGTTCCCGACTTCCAAGTTGGTTGACCGTTCAAAACTTATTTTCCCAGTCGGAGCTCGTTTTGTCCGAGTTCCCAGTTGTCTTGATCTCACTGAAGTCTGAAATTCCCAGTTCCGAGTTTCCAGTTGAATTGAACGTAGCAGAAGTCATGCTAGATTGACAGCATTACTAATGTATTCAAACTTTTCTGGCCCGTAGTGTTTATCCTTTTAAGATTAGAAAATAATCCCTTAAACCCAGACTTGGACCACACCCCCACCGCACTGAATTA
Organism: Salvelinus fontinalis; assembly: GCF_029448725.1. NCBI lineage: Eukaryota > Metazoa > Chordata > Actinopteri > Salmoniformes > Salmonidae > Salvelinus > Salvelinus fontinalis. The sequence continues at coordinate 32,576,825 of NC_074696.1, read as the reverse complement.
GCATGCTAGTGATTGCTTTGCAACGCTTTCAGTTAGCCACTGATTCCTTCCAAACCATTCATTGCTGAATTTGCTATTTCCAACTTTTTGTGCAATGTCCAATGACCGATGTCCACTGATTTATGTATAATTTCTCTTCATATGACAAGGATTGAAAAGGATTTGCCAGTAGATTGTCGACGTGATTCATGATGATGACTGCTTTTCTAGCTTGCTAACTAAGATTTTGTCTAGCTTGCTAGCTAAGATCAGTCCAATGAAAGCCACAGTAGATATAACGTGATTTTTCATCATTTTATCTGTGGCCAATGACCTTGAGCCTTCTTGGATGGGCACTTCTAATGTAACTCTATGGCAGCACCCAAGGGGCTTGAATTTTCTATATCTCCCCGTAGATTTTTTGCGGTGACTTAGTGTCCCCATGAGTGACAGAACACTGAGCCAATCACGGCGCAACTAGAGAACATTACCAAACCCTACACTCCATATTTTCTGCTGGCTGCCCCACCATTACAGAAACCACTGAACTAGGCTAAAACACTTGCATTTTGGAGCTGCCTTACTCAAGAAAGCAAAAAAGAGACCATGTTTGTATGCACCTTTATTATTATTTTTTTATTTTTTTACATTGGTTGGAAACTGATATGTGACACGTATTAATGCTAAAATAATATACAAAACAGGCACACACAAAAAATATATATATAGAGATTTTTTTTTGCTAAACATGTGGGGCTCTGCCCCACCTGCCCTGAATGATTGGTTGCCACTGTTCCTAGTGTACTAAAACAGACAGGACAGAACATGGTCACTTTCTGAGAATGAGTGTATGACGTACAGTATTTTGTGCATTGAATCACATATTTTTGGTGTGTAGTTTTCATGTTTTTTTAACCTGGATTTCAAGTGGTCTTAAAGTGTACAGTAAAACAGAGCCTCCTACTCAGTAAATTGTGTTTGTTTTTGGCCAAATTCTAGAATCTCTGGTTCTCCATCCCCTGCAATATTAGCAGGTACGTTTGGGTAGATACGGCTGTTCAGTGAGCTCACTTGGGCGTGCATAACTTGTTCCTGTGAGCAGGTCTTCTATAATCTGCTTTTAAGATCTTGGTACTAAAAGTAAGCACTTAAAGCCTGAAATAACTGTCTGGCTGGTTGCACTGAATAGCACTTTTGTTCTTGTTTTGGAAATGTGTTATTTTTCTCAAGATATGCTACTTAGGGCAATGAGCTGTTATGTAGCATTTACGAGAGCCAGGTGACACTATGTCCTAAAATAATTGCTCTGAAATTACTCATATTCTCCCAATATAAATCCTTATGTGAATTGGCTGTATGTGACTCAGTCTCCACATTCCTGCAATATTTTGGCCTGTTTGAGTCATTAGGACACATATAGACATAAATAATATGTTATGAAATCGAGGGTATTCTATCCAGGCCAATTCTGACACTAGGTAATGGAGTTTACAATCTTCACTGTAGAAATATGTTCACCTAAAGCCGGGTGTACACTACACGACTTTCAAAATCCTAACATCGCTGAGCCTCTCACATTAAACGACCACCTTCCAGGTAGTTTTGTCTTGCTAACGTAGTGTTGCTCACAATAAATGAAGTGGCACAGACTGGGGTCACACACTACAAGGTTCTTGACTTGGTCGTTAGGATTCTTGATACCACGCTGCCTCACAAAAACTATGTGATGATGTGATTAGATTTAACTTAGCTACAATGAGCTATGGCTCAATGCAGCCTCATGAACATTTTCAGTCAGATCTTCACGCTTGCCATTCAAAGTTTAAATATCTAGCCAACATTTAGAATTTAATAAAATGTATTGTGAACTTCAGAGCTGTAATGATTTGACACTTTGGCTTTGTTTAAAGGCAATTACAAATGCATACCATGTAGTCATCACTCCCGCTCAAGAGTCTACAAATTCTGGGTGATGTGAAACAACGTCATCATCTCACTGACCTTCTCTGGCGAGCTCTTATTGGCTTTTCCTGATCACAGTTCTCAAAACTTGTCGTTGCACATCTCACACTACAGAGCATTGCAGATCAAAATCAAACATGTTTGAAAATATCGGGACCTCTGGGACTGCTCAAAGACGAGATCGGTAACCCTCTGACCAGAGTCTCTGACCAGCTCACATTAAATGGGTGTCGGTGACGGCCGCTGCCCTGAGTAGACAACGACATGGGGATTTTGTCTCCTATCTCAAAAATGTGTCTGTAACAGCTAACCGTTTAGTGTAGAAAATATATTTTCCACCGTTCCAGCTGTGTGAGATTGAGATTGAGGAGAATGCTTAACATTTGTAGATACAAATGTATGGAAAACAAGGTGGATCTTTGGTGATGCTGATTTTCATCTAATGTTGTTCAAATATAATATGGAAATAATGGTCTATGGCTCTATGGTACTCAGGATTTTGTCTGGTTTGAGTCACACTGTGGCAAGGACGTTCAAGGTGGTTCTAAACGGGGCCTGTGTAGTTTGATACATTTAAACAAGACTGCTTTGGCACACAACCTTGGATTGTATTAAAGTATACCTCTCGTCTTTTTTCATACATAGTTTTGCAACGCAGCCACAAAAACCTGCAAGCCAATGAGAATGTTTTAGTGCTGACAATTGCAGTGACACTTTTCTTCTTTCCATGTTTAATCATGTTCTAGGATGATAAGGTGATTTTTTTCTTCTCCTTCATAGAATGTGCTCATGAATGCCTTTTATTTCACCAACTCATATTGAAGGACACATAAATCCATATAATAGTTTATCATCTTAGGCACTTGTTTCACAGTTCACAACACCTGATTGCCCTCGGCAAGATTAATTATGCATGTTGAATGTGTATGAACTTCAGTGGTCAAATAATTGGTGACTTAATTAATTAATTAATTTGCCTACTATTTCAAATTAATAATGTTGTATAAGGGCATCAGTAATAGTTTTTATTCAAAGAGAACAATTAACTTCAAACTCTGATTAGTAGTTTAGCATCTGTTCATCAAGTCTGATACAATACATCACCAAAAGTATGTGGACACCTGCAAGTCGAACATCTCATTACAAAATCATGGGCATTAATATGGAGTTGGTCCATTCTTTGCTCCACTAATCTGGGAAGGCTTTCCACTAGATGTTGGAACCTAGTTGTGGGGACTTGCTTCCATTCAGCCTCAAGAGCATTAGTAAAGTCGGGCACTGATGTTGGACGATTAGGTCTGGCTCGCAGTCGGTATTCCAATTATTCCCAAAGGTATTCAATTGGGTTGAAGTCAGGGCTCTGTGCAGACCAGTCAAGTTCTTCCACAAAGATCTCGATAAACCATTTCTGTATGGACCTTGCTTTGTACATGAGGGAATTGTCATGCTAAAACAGGAAAGGGCCTTCCCCAAACCGTTGCCGCAAAGTTGTAAGCACAGAATCGTCTAAAATGTCATTGTATGCTGTAGCGTTAAAATATCCCTTCACTGGAACTAAGGGGCCTAACCCAAACCATGAAAAACAGCCCCAGACCATTATTCCTCCTCCACCAAACTTTACAGTTGGCACTATGCATTCTGTCAGGTAGCGTTCTCCTGGACCCTGCCAAACCCAGATTCGTCCGTCGGACTGCCAGATGGTGAAGCGTGATTCATCACTCCAGAGAACACGTTTCCACTGCTGAAGAGTCCAATGGTGGCGAGCTTTACATCACTCCAGCCCAAGCTTGGCATTGCACATGGTGATATTAGGCTTGTGTGTGGCTGCTCGGCCATGGAAACTCATTTCATGAAGCTCCCGATGAAAGGTTATTGTGCTGACGTTGCTTCCAGAGGCAACTCATTAGTGAGTGTTGCAACCGAGGACAGATGATTTTTTACATGCTATGCGCTTCAGCGCTTGGCTGTCCCATTCTGTGAGCTTCTGTGGCCTACCACTTTGCAGCTGAGCCTTTATTGCTCCTAGACATTCCCCCTTCACAATAACAGCACTTACAGTTGACCGGGGCAGCTCTAGCAGGGCAGAAATTTGATGAACTGACTTGTTGGAAAGGTTGCATCCTATGACGGTGCCTCGTTGAAAGTGGCTGAGCTCCTAAGTAAGACCAGTCTTCTGCCAATGCTTTTCTATGGAGATTGCAGAGCTGTGTGCTTAAATGTATACACCTGTCAGCAAAGGGTGTGGCTGAAATAGCTGAATCCACTCATTTGAAAGAGTGTCCACATACTTTTACGTATATATTGTATTATACTTATTTTTTTATTTTTTGGGGGGGGGGGGGGTTGATCAGCTTTAATATTGCTTAGAGATTGTGGCTTCCATCAATGTAATTGTCTTCATCATTTCCAATCCCCCATATATTTTGGGGGTAAAAATATTTAATATATATATACAGTGCATTTGGAAAGTATTCAGACCCCTTCCCTTTTTCCAAATGTTGTTACATTACAGCCTTATTTTAAAATGTATTATATTGTTTTTTTTCTCATCAATCTACACAGAATACCAAATTATGAAAAAGCCAGAGAGAAAAAGTATGCATTTTTGCTAATTTATTACAAATAAAAAGAGTAATAACTTATTTGCATAAGTATTCAGACTCTTTGCTATTAGACTCCAAATTTAGCTCAGTTGCCTCCTGTTTCCATTGATCATCCTTGAGTTGTTTCTACAACTTGATTGGAGCATCTGTGGTATATTCAATTGATTGGACATGATTTGGAAAGGCACACACCTGTCTATATTAGTTCCCACAGATGACAGAGCATGTCAGAGCAAAAATCAAGCCATGAGGTGGAAGGAATTGTCCATAGAGCTCCGAGACAGGATTGTGTCAAGGCCCAGATCTGGGGAAGGATACCAAAACATTTCTGCAGCATTGAATTTCCCCAAGAACATAGTGGCCTCCATCATTCTTAAATGGAAGAAGATTGGAACCACCAAGACTCTTCCTACTTCTGTCTGCCCGGCCAAACTAAGCTATTGAGGGAGAAGGGCTCCAGAGTCAGAGTGACCAAGAACCCGATGGTCACTCTGACAGAGCTCCAGAGTTCCTTTTTGGAGATGGGAAAACCTTCCAGAAAAACAACCATCTCTGCAGCACTCTACCAGTTAGGCCTTTATGGTAGAGTGGCCAGATGGAAGCCATTGGTGTTTGCTAAAAGGCACCTAAAGGACTCAGACCATGAGAAGCGTCACATCTGGAGGAAACCTGGCACCATCCCTACGGTGAAGCATCGTGGTGGCAGCATCATGCTGTGGGGATGTGTTTCAGCGGCAGGGACTAGTGGACTACTCAGAATCGAGGCAAAAATGAACAGAGCAAAGTACAGAGAGATCCTTGATGAAAACCTGCTCCAGAGCACTCAGGACCTCAGACTGGGTTGAAGGTTCAACTTCCAACAGGATAACTACCCTAAGCACACAGCCAAGACAACACAGGAGTGGCTTCGGGACAAGTCTCTGAATGTCCTTGAGTGGCCCAGCCAGAGCCCGGACTAGAAACCGATCAAACATCTCTGGAGAGACCTGAAAATAGCTGTGCAACGACGCTCCCCATCCCACCTGACAGAGCTTGAGAGGATCTGCAGAGAAGAATGGGAGAAACTCCCCAAATACAGGTGTGCGTCATACCCAATAAGACTTGCCAAAGGTGCTTCAATAAAGTGCTGAGTATAGGGTCTGAATACTAAATGTGATATTTAAGGTTTTTTTTATGATACATTAGCAAAAATTTCTTTAAAAAACGTTTTGCTTTGTCATTATGGGGTATTGTGTGTAGATTGATGAGGGAAAAAACGATGTAATACATTTTAGAACAAGGCTGTAACGTAACAAAATATGAAAAAAGTCAAAGGGTCTGAATACTTTCCCAATGCACTGTACATGGAGTTCTATCTGTCAAGTAATTTTTAAACCAGTTGCATGCAGCCTGGTCTAGGCCAATTGAGGAAAGCCTCTGAATTAGTAGAGAGTGATCAACAGTATCGAAAGCCTTTGACAGGTCAATGAAGAAGACAGCACAATATTGCCTTTTATCCATACAGTTAAGCACATCAATTATAACTATGCAGCAGAGATAGCGCATTGACCTGGTCTAAAACCTGACTAATGGACATTTAGAATACATTTCAAAGATAAGAAAGATCTTAAGTGAGAATTAATCAAGGATTCTAATATTTTAGCTATGCAAGAAAGTTCATTATTTAGGTCGCAAGGGTCACCAACTTTGTGAAGGGGGAGTACATGGACCACCTTCCAAACCTTGGGGATATTACCAGATATAATTGTCAGGTAAAAAATATGGGTTAACGATTCAGCAACCAGGGGGACAGAGAGCTGCATCAAAATTGATCAAGCAAATCAGCTCTAGTGGATTTATTTTACCTCAATCTCAAGCAAAGCATGTAGCACATCACAAATAGTTAATTGTTGAAATGAAAACAAAGATTCACTAGAAGTTGACAGGTTAACCGTCGAGTCAGCTAGAAGCTGGCAGAGGGAAGAGCAGTCGATTGACTGACCAGGGTCAACTACACCACCGTTTCTCTCAAATAAAAAGCCTACCGAGATAAAATGACAATTAAAATAATCACTTATCCCATTCTTCTCAGTTATGATGCCAAAGTCAGACAGAACTTGCTTAGGCAGGGAAGAAGATTCATTTGTATGCTTCAGTGCATTTGCTGTTTTCCAACATTTTGAAGGATCACCAACAGAGTCAGAGATAGAGCTTAAAAAGTAGCTTGATTTAGCTTTCTTAATCGAGATAATACATCTGTTTCTTAAATGTCTGACATATTGCCAGTCTACTACACAGTCAGTTTTCCATGCTTCGGCCCAAGCCTGATATCTCATCTGAATGAGCTCTGATCACTCAGAAGAAATCTGATATATCTTTGACTCTGAATTGTTTAAAAGGTACGTGTTTATCTGCCAGAGGAATAAATATCGAGGAGACATTTTCTAGAGCCAACTTAGGGTCAGGTATACAGGACACAGTGGCTAAATCAGAGTAGAACATGTCATCTGAGCAGAAAACAGGATTTTGCTGATTCGTATCTCTAATACATTCTATGGGACAATAATCACTGAGATCATATGAGAATACTCCACTAGAAGTATTTATGGGGGTTATTAGTAAGAATGAAATCAAATCATGTTTTTCACATTTAACTGTGTGGGTTTGAGATCAATTAAGTCAGATTAAAATCAATGCATCTATCCTTAAATTGATCTGAGGCCGGGGATAGCCAATCCAGATTCAAATTCCAGCAGAAACAGTTCTCTTTTTGTGATAATCTACCTCTACCTCATATTGCACAATGTTTCCAATACAGCATAGGATTTTTTTTAATGAAAATTACAGTTGTGTATTAGTGTGTGTGTGTTCATGCATGTATCTATGTATGTATACAACCTAAATAAGGGATTGCTTTTAGGGTCAGTTATTATTACTTGATTGATTGATACTTATCAACTCACATTAACATGCGTAGCACTTCTTAGAGAAATGACTAGCAGGGGAAATGTGTTAGACAGCAGGATGAAAAGAAAAAGAAGGAAAAAGAGAGGGTACAGAGGAGAGGGGAGGATGACAGAGAGAAAAAGACGAGAGGAGGGGGAGTACACCACTGGAATTATGTAAAAGAGTGCGTGGGAGAGAAGAACAGATGAGAAGGAGAGTGAGTATTTATAGTGCCTTAAGTATTCAGAAGGTTACCATTGCTCTACTGGGAAACTGAGGAAATGTCAGATATTGACTGTCTGATAATAAGGGGGAAATAAAGGGGGTGTGGGTGTAAACATAGGAATTGAATTGGTAGAAAATAGCTTGTTTGTTTACAGTCTGGCAACCATCTTGTTGGGGTGGTTTGAGATATTTAATTTACCATTGCTTTAACCAACAAAGTCGATGACGTTATGTTATGGGTTGTATAGTAGTAGAGTAGAGGGAGTGCTATTCGTATATAATTGATCATATGATTATATAGGTATCCCCCCCAGTTGGCTAGCCAACTGAAGCTCCCTCAGTCGCTTGGCTCGATGGAGAGGGGGGCACAAAAGCGTTGACGCAGAGGATAATTCTCATCTGCCCACACGCCAAGGAGTACTTTCATATAGTCTGCCCTCCAGTTGGTGGTTATTTTCCATGTTCACTTAATTTTGCTGGTGGCCTACTTTCGTATCTGCTTCTGAATGTAGACATATATGATGTGGACATATGGCTAGCATTTCTTCATTGTGTAGCTGACTGTACCTGTGATATGGCACGACTAGGGAATGGAGGCGAGGGCCAGGTAATAGGCGTGATGTGTGTGAAATAAGCACAGTAAAATGTTCAGATAGTACATAGAACAAACATGCCTCTCTGACATTTAGAATTAGTAGTCACATCAGCTCTATTCTTGACTGTTAAATCTGCAACATTCCACAACATTTGCCTGCTGAACATGGCCCAGACAAAATATGCACCCAACTGATGAGCAAAACAAACAGGCACTAGCATGCACTGGCTCACCTGTAGATATAGAATGGTAGTGAAAATCATGCTACAGTATTTTCAACTTCTCAGAACAAAAGTTTTGTTTGTGTTTGTATTTTTTTGTTTAGACTATTCTTGCACTTTTTCCCATGGTCAGAGTAGATATTAAGTTACAGTTTCAGACTGGACTTAAGGTTCTTGGGTTCCTTATCTCTCTCTCTCTCTCTGTGTCTCTCTCTCTCTGTGTCTCTCTCTCTCTCTCGCTCTCACAGAGCACACTCGCGCTCGCAGGAAGAGCATTGCCACTGCGAGACAGCCAAGCATGGAAACCCCTCCCACTGCCCCCCCACAACCCTTCAGACAACAAGTAAGTACTACATTACCTCTCATTTCCACTTAATCCAGGCCGTACAGTAAAGTTCTACACACCCATATTAGCTTCACTTCCTGCTCTCTAGCATTATTCTCCCTCATCTCCCTGTTCTCTTTTGTACAGAGTAGAATCAATAATAGTAATATGTAGTAGACTAACTGTCAGTGGTGGAACAAGTACCCAATTGTCATACTTGAGTTAAAGTAAAGATACCTTAATGGAAAATGACTCAAGTAAAAGTCACCCAGTAAAATACTACTTGAGTAAAAGTATTTTGTTTTAAGTATTCTTAAGTATCAAAAGTAATTGTAATTGCTAAAATATACTTAAGTATCAAAAGTAAAAGTAGAAATTCCTTATATTAAGCAATCCAGACGGCAGCATTTTCTTGTTTTTAAACATTTTACTGAGAACCAGGGGCACACTCCAACACTCAGACATAATTCACAAACAAAGCATTTGTGTTCTGTGAGTCTGCCAGATCGGTGGCAGTAGGGATGACCAGGGATGGTCTCTTGACAATTTTCCAGTCCTGCTGAGCATTCAAAATGTAAGAAGTACTTTTGGGTGTCAGAGAAAATGTATGGAGTAAAAAGTACATGTTTCTTTACAAATGTAGTGAAGTAAAAGTAGTCAAAAATATAAGTAGTAAATTAAGTACAGATACCTCAAAAAACTACTTAAGTAGTACTTCAAAGTATTTTTACTTAAGTTCTTTACACCTTTGCTAATAGTAATGGTACTAATTTACAGATTGCAAATTAAAAGTACACCAGTTCAACCGTAGAACAGTTCTCCAACCAATTGAGTTTACGAGTCTTTAATTAAATATGCTTACACCATCCATCTTAGTGACTGAATCGGCATAGCCCACTGAAACAACATTATTGAATGGACATTGTTGCTTTATCTGTAGCCCAATAGCCTCCTCCAGTGGCCATCAGTACCATAACCATCATCACCACCAACAACATGGACACGTGCTAGCACTGATTTTGCAGATGTCATTAAACCCTTCTTCAAAATATATGCTGCCATTATTTATGGAATGGACGTCCCCACCTGTGTAATAGTCTCGTCTGCTGTCCCTAATAGAGCTTCCTCAGTCGAAAGTTGAAGGGCTCCATCAAGAGGGCAAAGAGCCAGCCCAAACTGGATCGAACCAGCAGCTTCCGCCACATGATTCTACCCCGTTTCCGTAGTGCTGATCAGGAGAGGTAGCTAACACTTTCCCAAAAGTTTGCATGTGTGATGTACACTTGTGGCCCTTATTCTATACTCTGTAATGTTTTATTTTATACTCCTTTTCTTTTCTGTTTTTTTGCCTGGTGTTTTCCAATATGTACCATTTTTTGTAACAGTGGTTACTTTTTGTGGCTAATTATATTTAGTAGTGCTTGTTTCAAAGCACTGTTACCCTAAACACACCTTCTCTCTCTATCTCTCTTTAGGACCCGTCTAATGCAGAGCTTCAAGGAGTCCCACTCTCACGAGTCCCTGCTTTCCCCTAGCAGTGCAGCGGAGGCTCTGGACCTCACGCTGGATGAAGATGCTGTCATCAAACCTGTCCACTCCAGCATATTGGGCCAGGAATACTGCTTTGAGGTGTGTGCACTGCTGCCAGAAGAATATAGGATAGTATCTCTCCTAACATTACATCTGAAACAGTTATTACAGCTGTGTCTTCCCAGTTGATGGGTCAAGGTCATAACAATTGATCAACTGTCACACACTAACAAGCAACAAACAATATAATTGATGAATTCACTTCTATGTGTCTGTTTGACTGCAGGTGACCACCATTTCAGGGACGAAATGCTTTGCCTGCCGCTCGGCCGCTGAGAGAGACAAATGGATTGAGAATCTACAGAGAGCTATCAAGCCCAACAAGGTGAACAAATAGAGAGGACCCTGCTTGCAGTCCACACTCAAAATGCCTTTTTGGCATAAAAATGGTAAGATCATCTCCATTAGTTTCAGCAGTCTTCACCTCTCTCGCTCTGTCTCCAATGCTGCCATTTTAGGACAACAGTCGAAGGGTGGACAATGTGCTTAAGCTGTGGATCATTGAGGCCAGGGACCTTCCGCCTAAGAAGCGGTACTATTGCGAGCTGTGTCTGGATGACATGCTGTACGCACGCACCACTAGCAAGCCGCGTACGGACACAGTCTTCTGGGGCGAGCACTTTGAGTTCAACAACTTGCCTGCCATTCGCAGCCTACGCCTGCACCTTTACAAGGAGACAGACAAAAAGAGACGCAAGGTGTGTGTGTTTCTCTCTACGGTGGTTGTATTTCTCTTTGTCTATCTTTGTGTTTGCAGAGTTACTCAAATATTATTTTCTATTCTATTCTCCATTCTGTTCTCTAACCTAGGAGAAGAGCACGTACCTCGGCCTGGTCACTATCCCCATATCGAGCATCACAGGCAGGCAGTTTGTGGAGCAGTGGTACCCGGTGATCCAGCCCAGTGCTTTGGCTAAGGGTGGCGGTGTAGGCGGTGGCAAGGTCATCAATGCCTCAATCCGCCTCAAGTCCCGCTACCAGACCATGAGTATCCTGCCCATGGAGCTGTACAAGGAGTTCGCTGAGTACATCACCAATAACTACCGTACGCTGTGTGCCGTGCTGGAGCCTCTGCTCAGTGTCAAAAGCAAAGAAGAGGTGGCGTTCGCGCTGGTACACATTCTCCAGAGCACGGGCAAGGCCAAGGTAGGAAGGAAGGCACTACAGCAGGTGTGGCCAAGCACTCCTGTTGGAGAGTAACCCCTTTCTAAATGTTTTGTAAATGTGTCTGCTGTACAATGTGTTTGTGTTGTTTGTTTGAGGAGCATGTTCTTTTTTCAGGACTTCCTTTCAGACATGGCGATGTGCGAGGTGGATAGATTCATGGACAGAGAGCATCTGATCTTTCGAGAGAACACCCTTGCTACTAAAGCCATAGAGGAGTACCTCAAATTGATAGGGCACCGGTACCTCAAGGATGCCATAGGTAAAACTCTAGATTTTTTCATTGTATACCAATACCTGTGGAAAATTACCTGAAATGGTCAAATCCAGACATTGTTTCAAATATTATTTCAAATCGATCAAATACTTTGAGTGTTTGCTTGACCTTGACTGGAGTGCCAGGTGAGTGGGGTTTGCACTTTTAAGGCTTTTTTATTGAACAGGCAAGCTCAATCAAGCACAGCTAAAGTATTTGAAATGATGAGTGACAATGATGTTGATCAGAAGACTATGATGAAGAAGAAGATACTGATGGGGATTAATGAACCGTTGTCTCATTGACAGGGGAGTTCATTCGAGCATTATACGAGTCCGAGGAGAATTGTGAAGTGGATCCCATGCGCACTCCACCGTCTGTCCTCGCCGACCACCAAGCCAATCTCCGCATGTGCTGCGAGCTGGCACTCTGCAAGATTGTCAACTCTCATTGGTCAGAACTTTTTCCACATGAACTATGCCATTGTACAAATTTGTCAGTAACATAGCATCCTTTCAAATGTGGTGGGGTGTTTGTCCCCTCCCCAAAAAAAAAAAAACATTTGCAATGGAAAATAAAGTACTATTCTGTCCTTCTGTCCTACCCTTTCATTCTAGTGTGTTTCCGCGGGAGCTGAAGGATGTCTTTGCCTCTTGGAGGGTCAGGTGTGCCGAGCGGGGAAGGGAGGACATCGCAGACCGCCTCATCAGTTCCTCCCTCTTTCTGCGCTTCCTGTGTCCCGCCATCATGTCGCCCTCTCTCTTCAACCTCACCCAGGAGTACCCCGGAGAGCGGACATCCCGCACACTTACCCTCATCGCCAAGGTGGTGCAGAACCTGGCCAGCTTCTCCAAGTCAGTCACTACCTTCCCTCACATTCAGCCTTCCCTTTATATTATCATTGTGTTTCTTTTAGCCTTCACTCCCATGCCGCCTTCCCTTTATTTTATCATTGTGTTTCTTTTAGCCTTCCCTCCAATGCAGCCTTCCCTTTATTTTATCATTGTGTTTCTTTTAGCCTTCCCTCACATCCAGCCGTTAACATTTACCAGTAACTTTATTTTTAGCCTTTCCTCCTATGTACAATTTACTCCCACGTAGCCTTTCCTTTATTTTAGCATTCTCTTACATGTAGCCTTTCTTTTAACATAACCTTTATTTTAGCCTTCCCTCACATGTAGCCACCCCTCACCTGTCCTGTACAAAACAATCTGCCTTTCCCCAATTTATTCAGTATGTCCACAACCAAGCCTTGATAAGTCATTATCTATGTCCTCGACCAGTTACTCTTCCAGGAACCAGTACATTCACTATTTCCACAACATTACAATGGGGTCATACATGCTTATGCCTTGCTTAAATCTCACTATGCATTATAACTGCATCATAACACATTATATCAGTCAGCATGAAGTAAAGTATTACCTAATATTTTTTTTCCTTTGTGGATGGTGAATGAAGAATTCATCCAACATGATTGTCCACAAACAAGATGATTGTGCACAAAAGTGACAGAAACAGGTTTTAATCGCACAAATGTTCAGAGGATGGAGAAGTCTGTCTACACAGAAATTATTTGTTTTAGTGATGTTCTTGTCACATAGTAGACAAGGCTAAAGTATGAATAAATCAATTCTCCCCCCTCACCATCACCTGTTTTTTGTACTGTATCCTTCCATCTCCTCACCTGCTCTTTCATTCTTTGCATTCTCACACTGTCTCTCTCCCCATCTCTCCATACCCCCTTATCTATATTTCTCTGTACTCTATACTATATACAGTGCCTTCGGAAAGTATTCAGACCCCTTGAATCTTTCCACATTTTGTTACGTTACAGCCATATTCTAAAATATATTTTTAAAAAGCAGCAAATCTACACACAATACCCCATAATTACAAAGCGAAAACTGTTTTTATTTTATTTTTTGCAAATGTATTGAAAGTAAAAAACAGAAATACCTTATTTACATAAGTATTCAGACCCTTTGCTATGAGACACAAAATTGAGGTCAGGTGCATGTTTCCATTGATCATCCTTACGATGTTTCTACAACATGTGGTAAATTAAATTGATTGGACATGATTTGGAAAGGCACACACCTGTCTATATAAGGTCCCACAGTTGACAGTGCATGTCAGAGCAAAAATCAAGCCATGAGGTCGAAGGAATTGTCCATAGAGCTCCGAGACAGCATTGTGTCGAGGCACAGGTCTGGGGAAGGGTACCAAAGAACACAGTGGCCTACATCATTCTTAAATGTTAGAAGTTTGGAAACACAAAGACTCTTCCTATAGCTGGCCACCCGGCCAAACAGCAATTCGGGGAAGAGGGCCTTGTCAGGCAGGTGACCAAGAACCCGATGGTCACTCTGATAGAGCTCTTCAGTTACTCTGTGGAGATGGGAGAACCTTCCAGAAGGACAACCATCTCTGCAGCACTCCACCACTCATGCCTTTATAGTAGTGTCACAAACGTTCGTAGAAACGAACCATGGCGCGGCGTGCGTAGAGTTCCACATATTTTAATAAATTGAACACGCACTTGAGGGAGAGTGCGAGGAGCAGGCACAGGACGTACCGAGCTGTGGAGATGTACTGGAGACCTGGTGCGTATAGCCGGCATCAATGGAACCGGAACTTTAACACACTTCACACGGCAAGTGCGAGGAGCAGGCACAGGACGTACTGGGTTGTGAAGGTGCATGGAGACCTGGTGTGTATAGCCGGCATCAATTGATCCGTAACTTTAACACACTTCTCAGGACGAGTACGGGGAGCTGACTCAGGTGGCACCAAACTGAAAACACGTTCCTTTATTACAAATCCGTGCATTCTCCACCAACTCAACAACTCTCCCATTTCGCTCGCCTCCAAATTCTCCTTCTTCTCCCAGACTGGCTCTGGTTCACTCCTCGACTCCGCCGACTGCTCCATGTGCCCCCCCCCCCCCCCCCCCCCCCCAAAAAAAAACTGTTCTTGTGGTTTCTGTGGCCTTCCTCCCCGACTGTCCCTCCTTCGCTGCTTCCGTCTGCTTCCATGGCAGGGTCTTGTCCCCTGCCACAACCTCCTCCCACGTCCATGATTTCCTCCACTCCCTTTTCTCCCGGGCCCAGGATCCCTGCTCCTCCTGGCCACGCTGCTGGGTCCTTTGGTGGTGGGATCTTCTGTCACGAACGTTCGTAGAAACGGACCATGGGGCAGCGTGCGTAGAGTTCCACATATTTTAATAAATTGAAACTCACCAAACAAAACAAACAAGCACAAACGAAACGTGACGTTCTGGGCTGTTCACAGGCAGCTACACAAACACAATATCTCACAAAGCACAAAGGGGAGATGGCTGCCTAAATATGATCCCCAATCAAAGACAACGATAAACAGCTGCCTCTGATTGGGAAACATACCAGGCCAGCATAGATGATTAAACCCCTAGATAACCCACCCTAGTCATTGTCACGCCCCAACCACCATAGAGTATAAACAGCTCTCTATGGTCAGGACGTGACAGGTAGAGTGGCTAGACGGAAGCCACTCCTCAGTAAAAGGCACATGACAGCCCACATGCAGTTTGCCAAAAGCCACCTAAAGACTCTCAGACCATGAGAAACAAGATTCTCTGGTCTGATGAAACCAAGATTGAACCCTTTGGCCTGAATGCCAAGTGTCACGTCTGGTGAAGCGTCTGCTGTCACGTGAAGCATGGTGATGGCAGCATCATGCTGTGGGGATGTTTTTCAGAGGCAGGGACTAGTGGACTACTGAGAATCGAGGCAAAGATGAATGGAGCAAAGTACAGAGAGATCCTTGATGAAAACCTGCTCCAGAACACTCAGGACATCAGACTGGGCCTTCCAACAGGACAGCAACCCTAAGCATGCAGCCAAGACAACACAGGAGTGTTGAGGCTGTAATCGATGCCAAAGGTGCTCCAACAAAGTATTGTGTAAGGGTCTGAATACTTATGTAAATGTGATATTTCCAGGAAGGTTTTCTTCATAAATTAGCAAACATTTCTAAAAACCCATTTTTGCTTTGTCATTATGGGTTATTGTGTGTAGAGTGATGAAGGAAAAAAAACAATTTAATCCATTTTAGAATAAGGCTGTAGCCTAACAAAATGTGGAAAAAATAAAGGGGTCTGAATACTTTCCGAAGGCACTGTATCTTGTCCCTTTCTCCCTCAGTCTTTCACTGTCTGTGGGAACTTCTTTCTCTCTGTCCCCCAGTGTCTCTCTTCTTTCCCCCTACTCTCTCTATATGCTCCCTCCACACTGCTGTCTTTTCTCCCCTCAGGTTTAGTGGCAAAGAGGATCACATGTGTTTCATGAATGAGTTTTTGGAGATGGAGTGGGGCTCCATGCAGCAATTCCTGTACGAGATCTCCAACATGGACACGGGGAGCAACGCCGGGGGCTTCGAGGGCTACATCGACCTGGGCAGGGAGCTGTCGGTGCTCCACAGCCTGCTGTGGGAAGTCATGGCCCAACTGAGTAAGGTAATGTGGAATATAACCTCGTCCCCAGGCTATTGTGCACAGTGCATATAAGCCTGGGACATCAATGATTCAAAATTGGCCTTAGTGGGAGTGACAATAGAATTCTATGAGATTGACCTTAATAAGTAAAGTATTTGTCATCATTTAATTTGAGTGAATCACACGACTGTGAAGCGTGGTTCAAAATGGAGGCAGGACCCGGGCAAGAACATGTGGTGCGCACAAGACATGTAGGGTTAGGGGGAAGGTGTTGTGGTAGATGATTGATTGGTTGATTAAGCCGATGCCTACATTTTTCCCGTTCTTTCTGTATAATTGGATAACGAAGGCCAAGTTTAACACGCTGGTCCACCAGACTCTTCGTGCATTTGGGTGGAAGTGTCTGGGAACGAGATTATTTGGACCGTCTAGGTTCGAACCCTGGTCTTTTGCACACCACACACATTCCAAGCCCGCTAATCTGAAGCCTGGTCATAGTTTTCAGGTCTCAGGCAAGGTTAGTCATCACTAGGGATGCAACAGTAGTAGGCCCACGGTTCGATATGTATCGCGGTTTGTTGGCCACGGTAACGGTACCGTTTAATGTATCTTTATATTTAAGAAAAAATAAAAAGACATCACCCTTTAAACAATTAACTCTTTATTTTGCCTATAGACAAATAAAACTTTCCATTCAGGCCTGGTTTCTGTCTCTACTGTATGAAATCAAGGGGAGAAAAACGTTAAAATGAAAAGTGCTTCGTAGCTTTGACAACCTGTAGCTGAAGGTCCAAATATCAGTGGAGAGAGCTAGATAGGGTGTCTGTGTCAATTCCTTTTCAATTTCTCTCCGTGATGTTTCATAGAGTTTGGGAATTACTTTGCTGCTGGAGGAGACATTGTAACGCGGTTAAATGTTTTTCATCAGGTGACGAAATCCCGAGTCAGTAACCACCTAATAGGACTCAAGTCTTTGGCTATAAATACTCCCACTGCTTTTGTTATTTCTTTGTTTTTCTGAATTTGTTGCAAATTGTTGTTGGAAGGCAGCCGCGAGAGATTGTTGTGTTTTCGCTAACGAGTGGACTCTCCTTCCTCCAGCTCCACCTGCAAGGGATACGGCCGGGTGATGGCGACATAAATGACACATCATGTTAGATGTGTTTCCACTCGAGTAGCCGACAGTGGCAAAGCAATGCTTGCAGGCTGTACTTTGTTTATGGTCTTCTTACCCTCTTCATCGTATTGAACGCTGAACCCAAAATATTCACACACAGCGGATTTGAAAGACGTCGGTGGCTCTTCAAATTTGCTTCTCTGTCTCGCTAGCGCTCGCCATTATCACATTGGAGCTGAGAGAATATTTGTTTTTAGTTTCCCTTCTCTTCATGAGGCCCCTTTAGGGAGGTTTCCTACTGAGATGTCATTGCAAATCGTCATTTAGTTGTTTAAGGGGGAAGGGGTTGCGGTCGCTACATTTTGAGGCATTGCTGTGGAGTAAAGTTTGTCAACCCTCAGGAGCCCCCTAACAGCCACAACCTGCACGTCTGGTTCTGTGGATCTGAATGTACAACGTGTGTGTAGTCTGCAGTGCAATAAGTAAATTTAGGAAATTATAGGAAAATGACAGGCATACCGTAAATCCGCGGTTCACATGTGCGTATTGAACCGTAGCGAATGGTTTGATAACATACTGTGTACCGTTGCATCTCTAGTCATCACCCATGCCATTACATAAAGAAAATACTGTCGCTCCATCACTTGTTTTTAAAACGCACATGAACCAAAGAGCAAAAGGAAAATTAGGACAAAGGAAGTTGATTTAAAAAAACGTATTTCTTTTTTAAACAACATGTTTTGGCATATACTGTACCCTTCCTTGGGATATTGCATCCTAAATGCATTGGTTTTGATAATAACAAAACATTTTTTAGGACAAATTCCATTGTCCTCCAAGAGTTGCTGAATATTTTCCCTTCTCCAGCTGATCAAGGTAACAGGAATGCTACACCTGCCCCCCAAAAATATCACGGCTTGAGCCACGACTGATTACACTCCTGCTGTTGGCAATGCTGCCCACTACACTGGTAGCATGAGGAGGAGCATGGCAGCAGCAAGGCATAAGGCATGCCTTTAAACATAAAAAAAACATATTTTAGCTATTTTCTGCGTCTTTGAAGTATAAAAATAAATATCAAGTGGCTGTAATACAGATACAAAACGTTTTTCTTCTGCTGATATACCTCCTGCTACTGGTTTCTCTCCGCCACCCCTTTACGCCTCTTCTCTCACCACCTCTTGGCTGAAATACATTTGTATTTTCACTCTCTCCACTACTGCTGTTCACTTGGCTGAATTCCATTTATATTTTGGCTCCCTCCTCTCTGTTGGTAGAATCCATTTTAGAGAGAGAATGCAAATGATGTGGAGCACTGGTAAATATAATTTAAGTGAAACTGAAAGGGGTGTGAACGAGGGGAAGGGGAAATCACTTTTAATTGTCTGAGAACACAAAACAGGTGATAGCAATATAGTTGACATCTGCTTTTGCCTGCTCAGTTCCTTCACCTCAGTGTAGATGAATGAGAGGAAAAGAAGCTGCTCTAGACTATTGAGATGTAGCCAGAGTGTCTCCATGACTCCTGTATCCCAATTCTCTGTTCTTTCTCCAGAGATGTGCATTTATGCATTCCTCCCCACTCATTTATAAGCATTGAAATTGGTGGAGGCGTGGGCTAGATCAGGGTTCTGGAGGGCTGGTAGTTAATTGCACCTACCTGGTGTCTCAAATCTGAATCAGTCCCCAATTAGAAGGAAAGGATGAGAACCAGATGTTTTGGACCTCCAAGACCGGAAATGAACAGCCCTGCGCGAGATAGAGCTTCCACCACATTTCTTATAACACTATTTTCCTTTTCAATCCACGAATGGAAGTGAATGAGTGCACACTTCGTGAGAAAGGACACCATTGGGGATAAACTGACCAATATTTTCTTTGTACTTTGTCTCCCAGGATGCTATTCTGAAGCTTGGCCCCTTGCCACGCCTGCTGAATGACATCAGTGTAGCCTTGAGGAACCCCCAGCTCCACAGGCAGGCCAGCCACCAGCCAGACAGACAGCAGGACAGGCTCATCACACGGCCCTCCTTCAATCGCATGGTATCATCTGATTTCCAGAGCCTCATGATGCGGGATCTCAACAGGTAACAGCTCCGAGCTTAAAGGCACAATCTGTGTAAGATTTCTTGAGGTTCAATGGCCATTTCAATTGATACGCATTGATTATTGAAGAATGTAAGTTATGAATGCTTCATTCATTTAGTACTGTTTCACACTTATCATAATCCAACAGCTATGATTGTACAATTTCATTGTTGTCATTTGATTCTTTGTATACAATCAATGTTGACGCAAAGAGGAGTACGGTGTGAGTATACACTATAGCTTTCAAATACAGGCCCTGACAATGGTAATAATGATAGATAATGGTGATTATCCTCCCCCAGCTCAATAGACATCTCCCGTCTCCCCTCCCCAACCTCGGGATTATCTGGGGGTGGGGTCCCCTCGTCTCACGTCAGCATGGGAAGCTTTGCGGAACGAGACCCCCGCGGTTCAAAGGACGTTTTCTACGTGACCCGTCCCCCCTTGGCTCGGTCCAGCCCTGCGTACTGCACCAGCAGTTCTGACATCACTGAGCCAGACCCAAAGGTAAACTCCGATGCATTGATTTATTGCCACTAGCAGCCATCAATGAATTGACTACCAACAACGTTGAGTTGGACACATATAGTCTATTACAACTCCTAATATACCTCACAATGTAACGGCAGATTTCCTCCTCTTCGTCTGAAGAGGAGGTGTAGGGATCGGACCAAGACGCAGAGTGGAAAGTGTCCATAATTTATTATAAAATTAACTTAATCACTACAATGAAACCAATTAACAAATAGAATCCAACCGAAAACAGTCCCGTGTGGCACGAATACTAACACGAAAGACAAACACCCACAAACACACACGTGAACCCCGGCTGCCTAAGTATGATTCTCAATCAGGGACAACGATTGACAGCTGCCTCTGATTGAGAATCATACCAGGCCGAACGCACAAAACCCCAACATAGAAAACAACACATAGACAACCCACCCAACTCACGCCCTGACCATACTAAATAAATACAAAACAAGAGAAAACAGGTCAGGAACGTGACACACAATTTAGTAATGAATTATCACAATCACTAAATAGTGAACATTTTTGGGTCATAAGGGATAATAGGTTATTCCAGTTGACAGGTTATGTTCTCTCTCCTAGGTCCTCAGTGTGAACAAAAGCGTGTCCATGATGGACCTGCAGGACTCACGCATGAACAGCATCTCCAACCTCCATTCGGTGGGTGATATGCTCAACTCCTCCCAGGCCTCCATAGCAGGCCTGGGTCACAGTTTCGGGAACCTGGGAGGCCCGCTTCGCATGGGAGGCCATATGTCCGCCGGTGGCTCGGGGGGCTCTGGTTTGAGGCTGAGCCAGATGGGGGGACCCCTCCACCAAATGGGGGGTCCCACCGACTCTCTCTCCCAGCAGCAGCAGCATGCGGCGGCCGCCATGCACTTCCCCCTCTCCTTCCAGAACCCCCTCTTCCATCTGGCTGCCGACGGCCCTCGGGGTCAGTCTCACAGTCGTCCTCAAGCCCAGCCGCCTCCCCCTCCACTCCTGCTGGCCCCAGAGCTTGACAATGCCCACCACCAACAGGGCTACGTGCGGGCATTCGGCCACGGCGGCTTCTCGCGCAGTGAGGATCTGTCGGCCCTGCGGCCACAGAGCAGTCTGGTGCAGCCCAGTATTGTCCACTCGCACAGCTACAGTGACGACTACACGCGGCAGAACCAGAACGCTGAATACGCCCGGCGCCAGCTTTCTCTGCAAGTGCAGGTCTGTATTCCAGGAAAATATCAGTAATTTAATTTAAATATACCTTCATTCGTTCCGGTAGCAGCATTTCAGATGACACTGTCAGTGCACGATAACAAGAATACATCTGTTCATACTAAACATACGCTACACAATGCATGTAACATCTTATGCAGACAATACATTTGGCAAACGGTCTGTTGCATTGATAAACCCCATCATGGATTTACATTGATATTTCATAGAATTTCTACATAAATGTAAATTAATTCACCCAGCAGTCACTTTTTAGAGACATTGATAGTGAAATGTATCTGCCTATTGTTTGTAGTGATGCACCGATATGACATTTTTTGTCCAATACCGGTATCCGATATTTTCCTTGCCATAAAAACCCTGATACCGATACCCGATATTTAAAATTTTAGCGGCCTTTTAAGCATTCTAGTACAGGTAAATAGTTAACACACACATGGAAGCAGCGGTCCAAGGCACTGCATCTCAGTGCAAGAAGCGTCACTACAGTCCCTGGTTCGAATCCAGGCTGCATCACATCCGGCTGTGATTGGGAGTCCCATAGGGCGGCGCACAATTGGCCCAGCGTCGTCCAGGCCGTCGTTGTAAATAAGAATTTGTTCTTAACTGGCTTGCCTAGTTAAATAAAGGTTAAATAAAAAATAAAAAATTTAATTACTGAAACAGATTGTCATTTTGCTGTTTTTGAGGAAGTCCATTGTTTGCATCCATGAGCTAGCTAGCTTTTTTTATGACCAGCACTGTAGGTGCGCGAGACAACTTTACCAGCATCATAGCATACGTATTGATGAATCGTTGTGACATATGAAATACAAGTGATAGTGTAATCAATGTGTAATAATTACGTAAAAAATGTATGAACGTGCAGTCATATTCAGGTCCTGATTGGTCAACAAGCTCATCTGACACGTCAAATAGTGTTATTTGACATGCAAAGACCCAAACGGTGTTCCATAGAAATCCTGGTTGAGAATGAAACGACTAAACAAATGAACAATGAAACAACACAGCAAGTAAGTGAAACAAAACAAAGGGATGTGTGTGCTTTGGGGACCTTTAACAGAATGTGACTGGCAGAACGGGTGTTGTATGTGGAGGATGAGGGCTGCAGTAGATATCTCAGATAGGGGGGAGTGAGACCTAAGAGGGTTTTATAAATAAGCATGAACCAGTGGAATTGCGATGGATATACAGAGATGGCCAGTTTACAGAGGAGTATAGAGTGCAGTGATGTGTCCTATAAGGAGCATTGGTGGCAAATCTGATGGCCGAATGGTAAAGAACATCTAACCGCTTGAGAGCACCCTTACCTGCTGATCTATACATTATGTCTCCGTAATCTAGCATGGGTAGGATGGTCATCTGAATCAGGGTTAGTTTGGCAGCTGGGGTGAAAGAGGACCGACCACGATAGAGGAAACCAAGTCTAGATTTAACTTTAGCCTGCAGCTTTGATATGTGCTGAGAGAAGGACAGTCTACTGTCTAGCCATACTCCCAAGTACTTGTATAAGGTGACTACCTCGAGCTCTAAACCCTCAGAGGTACTATTCACACCTGTGGGGAGAGGGGCATTCTTCTTAACAAACCACATTATCTTTGTTTTGGAGGTGTTCAGAACAAGGTTAAGGGTAGAGAAAGCTTGTTGGGCACTTAACACAACATCCGGGGAGGGGCCAGCTGAGTATAAGACTGTATCATCTGCTTATATATGGATGAGAGAGCTTCCTACTGCCTGAGCTATGTTGTTGATGTAAAAATAGTGTGGGGCCTAGGATTGAGCCTTGGGGTACTCCCTTGGTGACAGGCAGTGGATGAGACAGCAGATTTTCTGACTTTATACACTGCACTATTTAAGAGCGGTAGTTAGCAAAACCAGGCCAAAGACCCCCTCAGAGACACCAATACTCCTTAGCCGGCCAACAAGAATGGAATGGTCTACCATATCAAAAGCTTTGGCCAAGTCAGTAAAAATAGAAGCACAACATTGCTTAGAATCAAGGGCAATGGTGACATCATTGAGGACCTTTAATGTTTCAAGTGACACATCCATAACCTGAGTAGTTTTCCAGAACTTCTTGGGGTTAGACCCACAGAGAGAGAACTGCTCCTTAAAGTAACTAACTTTGGCCTTCCATATAGCCTGAGTGCACTTATTTCTCACTTGCCTGAACGAGAGCCAGTCAGCCTGAGTGTGCATCTGTCGAGCATTTTGCCAAATGCAATTC
Organism: Salvelinus fontinalis; assembly: GCF_029448725.1. Taxonomy (NCBI): domain Eukaryota; kingdom Metazoa; phylum Chordata; class Actinopteri; order Salmoniformes; family Salmonidae; genus Salvelinus; species Salvelinus fontinalis. Next base: position 32,553,328 of record NC_074696.1, on the reverse strand, counting down.
TTGAGGTGGAGTAACTCTGCAAGATCCCGGTCGAACCAGGGGCCGAACCTATTTTTAATTCTCATTTTCTTTATGGGGGTGTGTTTGTTAACAATACCACAAAAAATATCAAAAAAGAAGGTCCAAGTGTCTTCGACAGAGGGGATCAAGCTGATTCTATATCATTTTACAGAGGCCAGGTCATGAAGTAAGGCTTGCTCATTAACGTTTTTTAGCAATCGTCTATGACAAAGCCAGACAGGTCGTTTCACTGAGCAGCCATTACGAACACAGGCTGTAAAACAGTCATCACTAAGGTCATTACAGAAAACACCAGACTGATACCTATCAGGATTATTTGTGAGGATAACATCAAGAAGAGTAGCCTTTCCTGGGTGTTTGGGGTCATACCTTGTGGGATTGGTAATAATCTGAGGAAGATTTAGGGATGACATACTGTAGCTAGGTGTCATCATCTAAAATAACCCTAATTTATAAGGAAGTTATTATTTGATTAATGGTGGTCAGACCCATCTATGTGAAGCTAGCCACAATAAGAATTAACCACAATAGTGGACTTTGCAGTTAGCCTTCAAAAAAAAAGTATGGCATAATTGTACTATTTGTATTAATTTGCATCACTGTCAATTACATTTTATTTTGAAGGCAAACTGCAAAATCCACTATTGTGCCTAATCCTTATTGTGGCTAGCTTCACAACACATAACCCGGTCCATTTGAGCCATTTGAGGCTGCTTATAACGTTGGCTTTGGGCAACAGGGTTAAGTAGCTGGCTAGCTATTTATTTTCATGAACTGAAGTTCAATTTCAATTTCAATAGGCGAACAACAAGTGGCAACCTAGCTAATACTTACTCACAAGGATTCCCAAATCATTGTTGAGAATAATGAAAATGCCCGCTGTTTCTACTGGTCATTGTTTCCAGGCTGGTTGTATTGGTGTTAGCTAGATACCAAGCTAAAGCTAGCTATCCCAGAAGTTGCGGTCAAACAAATTATGCTTTATTACCAACACGGTTTTGTAAACACATCATTCGTGGCCGGTGTTTGCTTGTTTGAAGACTTTTTTGTACAGTTTTGACAGTGCTACTTTTGACACGCAAAGACCCAAGCAGCGTTCCATAGTATGTATGTCGTGAAGCTAATAGCAATGAAGCTATTACTGTGTAACTCCGGTACGCCAACATCTGAAAAATAGCGCACTTGGCCGTGTGTACCAGTGCTCGACCATTTGGCGAAAGCCAACATCACCCACGACAGAGAATGGTTGATTGTCAAGGGCAATGAATTCCATTATCTTGGCGTTAATGGATTTCACCTTTGAGTTGTCTCCCAGAAATGTTCTTACTCTTTCAAATGACTGCTCGACTTGTTGACTTTTCGATCTACACAGCAGACATTGTGGGCTAGGATAGGAATGCTTTGTTGCACGTGTAGCGCAAAATTCTACGTGGCGTCATTACGTCATGCACCTACGTTATATAGGTATGCACGGTAGCTTTGACATCGGTTTTTAAAATCGGTGTTAAACTAGACATCGGAGATACCGATGTTGGCATTTTTAGCTAATATCGGCCCGATTCCGTTATGTTCACCGATTTATTGTGCATCCCTAATTGTTTGTATGAGAAGATGCTTGAAAAACAAGTTAGACAGGCATGAACGAAAGAGGGATTGTCCAATTAAATTGACTTCACAACCATTCCTCATCTCCTTCCTCGTTTCTCCTCTTACACTCTCTCCCTCACTCTCCCTCTCCTATAGTATTTGATCTCAAATACTGTATCTTCTTTTTCTAAATATTTCCTGCCCTCCCTCCCTCCCTCTGTCTCCCTCTCTTCCTTTTCCCGCCCACCCTCTCTCTCAGGAGAATCTCCAGCAGCAAATTCTTATGGGCATGACCCCTCAGACGGCGACAGGCATGGGCACTCCCACCTCCTTGGCCACTCCCCCTTCTACCGTGCACCCTGTCCGTCATGGCTCCGTAGCACCGCCTCCCCCGCAGCGCCTCAAATCCCAGCTGTCCATCAGCCCCGGGGCCACCTCCACCCCTCCCAAGACCCGCCCCCAGAGCAGGAACCTCCTTCTCCAGTCGCCCGAGTCCAGCTTTGGCGGCAGGCAGCCCTCGCCACAGCAACAACAGCAGCAGCAGTTGTCCGTCAAACAGTCTGACAGCCCAGCCCCTGGTCTCCCACGCCAGTCGAGCTCTGCAAGGGACGGCCAGGGGGCGCCACAAGGGGGCAACGGAGAGACCACAGACACCCCGACTAAGAGCTCCAAGCAGCCTCAGACCACAGACACCCCGACTAAGAGCACCAAGCAACCTCAGCAGCAGTCCCAGCAGCAGCAGCAACAGCAGCCTCCACAGCAGCACCTGCTCAAGCCCACAGTCAATAAACAGGTATATTGCTGGATCACCATGGGTTCTGTGTTGGGACACCTAGGACTTGAGACCGTGTTAGTCCACAGAGCTAAAGCCTTGGCATTAGCTCTGGGAGCTAAAATTAGTCTAGAGGTCTCAGCCAAGGTTACACGTCACAAACCACCTTGGCTACATTTATTAATCACACTTCTGTGATTCTCAGAATCTCAGCAGATTTAGGAGGGAGGGGTCACTGAGGAAGCTTAGCCTTTGTCACGTCTTCAGTGTCATGAACATGTTATTTGTGTTCGATTTTAACCAAATCTATATTTGGTCCCAGTTCTCTACACATTTCACATGATGTAAAATGATGTAATGTAATATAAATGTAACATCAAATACAATCTGATTATGTAATGAAGGCTATTGTTTGAACGTTATTGTATATTGTCAAAATCTAAGGACTTGTCCAAAGGCAAGTCCACAGAGATACATCTTGAAGATGGATAGCCACCTAAAAAGCACAGAAAAGTGTTGCTGTTTTATCTAGTCATTTAATCCATCCGCCGTTAACTCTTAACAGGTTAGAACACATCACAAGCTTTCCTAAATACTTTCTGAGATAGGAGAACCTTTTAGTCTTAATAATTTTGATAGCATGATCATGCGATTACTGAGCCTCTTCCTGTATCATCTTGCCTCTTTGCTTTCAGGCTTCTCAGTCCCCCTCCACCCTGACCCCCAACGAGCGCACTGTGGCCTGGGTGTCCAACATGCCACACCTCTCTGCCGACATCGAAATATTGCGTAGCTCATCGAACCTTGAGGACCTCAAGCTGAAGGAGTACTCCAAGAGCATGGACGAGTCTCGCATGGATAGGGTGAGCCCAATTTGGGGGGGATGAGAGCCTCTCTGGTAAATAAAATAAGTTTCCTAGATTATAAGGGAATGTCTTTATCTGATTTTCATTTGGTTCTCGGGTAACATTTGACCCCCAGCATGATGTTCCAAGAATTTTATGACAAGGTCAAAGGAAAACTTTCACTCTATGTCTTAATTTGATGCTCTAGGATTGGGACCTGAAAATATTGCTAGACTGTTCCTTGAATTAAATGTTCCTTGAAGAAAGGAATGCAGGTAGCCTAGCGGTTAAAAGTGTTGGGCCAGTAACCGAAAGGTCGCTGGTTTGAATCTGCAAGGTGGAAAGAGCTGCTCTTCTGCCCTTGAGCAAGGCAGTTAACCCCCACCAACTGCGGGGGGCTGTCTTAATTGACGCTATTGGCGTAGTTGTTGGGTGTTAACTGCCTTGCTCTCTGATTGAGGGGTTGGGTTAAATGTGGAAGACACATTTCAGTTGAATGCATTCAGTTGTGCAACTGACTAGGCATCCCCTTTAATTCATGTAATTCCTCACCTAACAGATGGTTCCTACTTTTAACACTGTGTAAAAGTGGGGACTACGGTGCTACAGTTGGGGAATAAAGTGAATTGTAGGAGCTCTGATGTATTGGGGTCAGTCCTAATACTGTACCCGGCTCCACGAGGGGGCTAAAGGGGGCCCTCAGTTCAAACGTGTGCCCCCTCAGCATTAGTTTTATGTCCCAAATGATTGAGTGACAGGTTGGCAAAAAAAATAAATGTTTTCAACGCTGCGCTGTCAGCACAATGGACAGAGTGCACCACGGTGTGTGTAGGGGGGCTATGGAAAGCAACTGGGGCGCTTCTCATCTCTCTGGTAGGCTAAGTGAATAACATAATATGCCTCTGCCTGTAATATTTTATTTTGATTTATAAGTGCAGGGTCAAGTTTACCAGTTAGGCCATGGTGAGGATGCCGTGTTGGAGGCCAAACTGTCTCCTTCTTGCTCTTCTGCTGTTCCTATGGAGGGCGCTCTGCACGAGTGTCTGCCCTATGTTGGGGTGTGTGAGGTTTTCATCCCGACACTGACTGACACTGAATTGATTATGACCAAACTTTCTCAGGAGCCTGGAGAGGAGAGGGTGTGCTTTGACCCTTTCCCCGGGCTTGGAGATAAAATGACTGCACCACAAAATGTTCCTCGGTGTGTCACTGAAGTTATTTCACTGCTGGGGTGTCTGGAGATAACCCCAGTGTCCACTGTGCATCGTTCGGGAGAGAATGCTCGCTTACCTACTTCAACAAAGGCCAATGCGGGGGAAGTTTGTGCTCCCGCATCGCCAAAAGGTTAGAGGACAGTATTTAGGGCCTGGGCAAAGTGTTCATCTGCCTCCGAGCAACTGCTATGATGTTCCTTTATTTGCTCCGCCAATCTACATTCACCAAATGAACATACCAGGTTGGTAAATATGGAAAAGAAAAGTGACCACTGCTGCATCCTGACAATGTTTATGAGGTTACTGACTTTTTCCACATGATGTTACGTTACAGCTTTATTCAAAAAATATATATTTCTTATTCCCTCATCAATCTACACACTATCTGATAATGATGAAGCAAAAACAGTTATTTTTTAACATTTTGCTAATTTATAAAATAGAAAAAAAATTGGTCACATTTACATAAGTATTCAGACCCTTTACTCTGTACTTTGTTGAAGCACCTTTGGCAGCGATTACAGCCTTGAGTCTTCTTGGGTATGATGTTACAAGCTTGGCACACCTGTATTTGGGGAGTTTCTCCCATTCTTCTCTGCAGATCCTCTCAAGCGCTGTCAGGTTGGATGGGGAGCATCGCTGCACAGCTATTTTCAGGTCTTTCCAGAGATGTTCGATCAGGTTCATCCAAGCTCTGGCTGGGCTACTCAAGGATATTCAGACTTGTCCCATAGCCACTCCTGCGTTGTCTTGACCGTGTGCTTAGGGTCATTGTCCTGTTGGAAGGTGAACCTTCGCTCCAGTCTGAGATCCTGAGTGCTCTGGAGCAGGTTTTCATCAAGGACCTATCTGTAATTTGATGCGTTCATTAGTCTCTCGATCCTGACTAGTCGCCCAGTCCCCTGAAAGACAACCCCACAGCATGATGCTGCTACCACCATGTTTCACCGTAGGGATGGTGCCAGGTTTCCTCCAAACGTGACGCTTGGCATTCAGGCTAAAGAATTCAATCTTGATTTCATCAGAACAGAGAATTTTGTTTCTCATGGTCTGAGAGTCCTTTAGTTGCCTTTTGGCAAACTCCAAGCGGGCTGTCGTGTGCATTTTACTGAGGAGTGACTTCCTTCTGGCTACTCCACCATAAAGGCCTGATTGGTGGTGTGCTGCAGAGATGGTTGTCCTTCTGGAAGGTTTTCCCATCTCCACAGAGGAACTCTAGAGCTCTGTCAGAGTGACCATCAGGTTCTTGGTCACCTCCCTGACCAAGGCCTTTCTCCCCTGATTACTCAGTTTGGCCGGGCGGCGAGCTCTAGGAAGAGTCTTTGTGTTTCCAAACATCTTCCATTTAAGAATTATGGAGGCCACTGTGTTCTTGGGGACCTTCAATGCTGCAGAAATGTTTTGTTACCCTTCCCCAGATCTGTGCCTCAACACAATCCTGTCTCTGGGCACTACGGACAATTCCTTCAACCTCATTGCTTGGTTTTTGCTCTGACAGCTGTGGGACCTTATATAGACAGGTGTGTTTTTCCAAATGGTGTCCAATATAATGAATTTACCACAGGTGGACTCCAATCAAGTTGTAGAAACATCTCAAGGATGATCAATGGAAACAGGATGCACCTGAGCTCAATTTTGAATCTCATAGCAAACGTTTGAATACTTATGGAAATAAGGAATTTCTGTTTTTTTTATATATACATATGCAAAAATGTCAAAAAACCTGTTCACTTTGTCATTATGGGGTATTGTGTGTAGATTGCTCGTTTAAAAAATATATATTTTAGAATATGGCTGTAACGTAACAAAATGTGAAAAATGTCAAGGGGTCTGAATACTTTCCGAAGGCACTGTTTGTGTGGGGAAGGTGTCTCGAGCATCATTTTAAATGTTGAGACCAGAATAAAAGCAAGAGGTGTGTGGCAAAGATGCGCTAGAGCAGGGGTGTCAAACATACGGCCCGCGGGCCGGAACCGGCCCCCAAGGAGGTTCAATCAGGCCCGCAGGATAATTTGAAAGTGGAAAAAATGCATAAAAGACATGGAATTAATATTTTTAATTCGCTGCAATTCATGGATTATCCGCTAAGGGGCGCACTCTTTCCATCAGAGTAGAAGACAAGCCGCATCACTGAGACAGACTGAAAACAGCAGACGGTATCAATGCGCCATCTGCTGCTTGTTACGACGTTGTTAATACCTTGGTCTCTACCTCTCCGCTACACCCTCATTAGCCAAAATGTCGTTATCCAAACGGAGAAAAGTAGATAAGGAGTGTAGAATTTTCAAAGAAAAATGGACCACGTCCTATTTATTTACAGAGATGCACGGAAAACCTTCGTGCTTGGTGTGTTTGCAACAAGTTTCGGTATTGAAGGAATATAATATTCGACGCCACTACGAGACTCATCACAGCGAAAAATATGACGGCTTGCAAGGACAACTGAGAAGAGATAAGATTAACGAATTGCTGGCGGGTCTGAGGAAACAGCAGTCAACTTTCATCCAGAGCCGAGAAGTCAGTGAAGCAGCGGTAAAAGCCAGCTACCTAATTGCTAGCGAAATAGCATTAGCATCGAAGCCGTATTCCGACGGTGACTTTGTTAAACGATGCATGATGAAGGCGGCTGAACTTGTATGTCCCGAGAAGCGACAAGCTTTTGCCAATATTAGCCTGACGAGGAATACTATAGCAGAGAGGATTTCGGAACTATCGGCAGATTTAGACAGTCAATTGAAACAGAGAGTCAAGTCATTTATTGCATTTTCCGTGGCAATTGACGAGAGCACTGACATCACAGACGTGGCCCAACTGGCCATATTTATTCGAGGAGTTGATGAGACATTGACTGTTACTGAAGAGTTTCTTGAGTTGGTGCCAATGATGGACACCACAACAGCCGAGGACATTTTCGGCTCTGTCGTTGCTGCATTGGACAGAGTTGGAGTGGACTGGTCCCGCGCTGTCAGCCTGGCTACAGACGGCGCGCCATCCATGGTCGGAAAGAAAGCAGGTGTCGCGACAAAGTTCAAAGACAAAGTACAAGCCCTTAATGGAGGAGATCGTTTCTGGACATTTCACTGTATTTTGCACCAGGAGGCATTGTGTTGCAAGTCGCTGAAAATGGACCACGTCATGGAGGTGGTTGTTCGCACTGTAAATTTCATCCGGTCCAGAGGTCTGAACCATCGTCAGTTTGACAAACTTCTCAGCGACAGCAACATTACCCACAGCCTGCCATACCACACTGAAGTGAGATGGTTAAGCCGAGGCGCTGTGCTGAGGCATTTCTTTGATCTACGAGAGGAAATCGGACAGTTCATGGAGAAAAAAGGAAAACCGGTGTTGGAATTACAATCTCAGGAATGGCTACGGGACCTTGCATTCTTGGTTGATATTACTGAACACTTGAACAATCTGAACAAAATGTTGCAAGGCTGCAAAAAAGTTGTCACACAGTTTTCTGACAACATACATGCATTTAAGTTGAAGCTGACTTTGTGGGAGATGCAACTGGCAAATGGCAACCCTGCTCATTTCCCCTGTCTGAGAGATGTGTGTGTGACCAGACCTGATGCGGACATGAAACGGTACAAAGACAAAATTGCAGGACTACTGCGGGAGTTTGAGAAACGTTTTCAGGTATTTGGTGAACTTGAGACAGAATTTTCAGTTTTTCGCTCACCTTTCACAGTTAAAGCTTCTGATCTGCCGGTCGAAATTCAGCTAGAGATAATTGATTTGCAGTGTGATGCAGATTTGAAGGGCAAATTTGCCTCTGTAGGTCTGGACAGATTTTATCAGTATCTACTACCAGGGTACCCCAAATTAACAGCCCTGGCTGCTAAAATTTTGTGCATGTTTGGGACAACCTACCTTTGTGAACAAATTTTCTCAGTGATGAATATCAATAAAACAAAAATGCGTTCAAGGCTCACAAACAAGCACTTAAATGACATTCTGAAAGTGACAGCTAGTCAGGACATGACACCTGGTGTTGATGCACTTGTACAGGCCAAAAGATGCCAAGTTTCAGGAACAAATACAAGTCCAGACTAGACTAACACCTTTAAAATGCTGCCTTAGATACTGTTTGCATTGAAAGAATACAGCTCTGTGAAGATGAATCCTTACTGTGGTGATTTAAAAAATGTGCACTTTAATGTTAGTCAGCAGCTTCAAAACAAAAGTTGTGTGATGGAATTCTACTGTTCATACAACTCCATAAATTTTCAGTATGTATTGTATGTGTATGTATGTTTCATGTATGAAGTTTACAGATTTACAGGACAGGCGAACACTTTCTTCATTACACATTTAAAATCACTCTCCTTAGTTTGTAAGGTGTACGCAGGGATTACATTTAGATTTTATATGCGTATGTGTAAGTGGTTTAAAAATTCCTTTCTTTAAAAGTCTCATTTAATCTTAAAGTGCATTACTATATTTTTCAGTACCAATTAAAGTTTTGTGCCTTTGTACAATCAGTGGGATCAGTTGCAATGCATATTTGTGAATGATAAAAGTAAATTGCACATTTGTCTAAGGAAATATGAGGTGTTTCATGAAATGTTTTGTAAAAGGATAGTTCATTAAATTTCAATATTTTCCTAATGTTCTTGTGCTTCTTTACACCAAAACAAAGGAAAGACATGATATTTTGGTTATTTATAGCAGAGTATGGTATAATTTTAATGGTCCGGCCCACTTGACATCTCCCTAGGCCGTATGTGGCCCACGATGCGAAATGAGTTTGACACCCCTGCGCTAGAGGCTCTTTTCTCTCTACTGTTGCTAACTGACTCCCACCAACTCTTGGGCATTATTTGTTTCATTGTGTGAATTGTTTATCAATGTTTATCAATGATACCCCACAGGCACAGTGCCAGGACTTTTTCTCTCCTGGTGCTAAGGGAGGGCTTGACCAATACATTGGGGTGCTAATGAAATAGTTGATTTTCATGACTATTTATAAGTGAATTTATTCCATATGCATAATCAGACAACTGTGCATTGGTAATAATGTTTCGGATGAAATGGCTATCACTACTTCTTAATATCCAAAGTGCAGCCACACGAGAAGTGCAATGCATTTAGCCTATGCCTGTCAACTGTGCACACACGGTGTAAAACGAGCTGGCTATCATCACAATCTTAGCGATTATATTTCTATTGCAAAAATACTTGCAGGCCGACTGGCCGACAATATGCATGGGTCTTCTTGTTCCATCCAGATCCAGATCAACGCGATTGAATCATGTCCCCACGACCGGACAGGCGCGCTCTGTCAATAAATATAAGGCCTTTCAGTTACTCACCAAGTGTTGTTTTATAGAAGGACGATGCGTCTGTTGTGGTTCAGTGCAAATGAGTCTATAATCTTCTGGACATCCAGGGCCTTGGTTCTTTCTGTGTGTATGGACAGGAAGGCAAGGATGCTGGGTCGAGGATTTGCCCAGTATTTCATTCTGTATATCATGATGCCTGTATTTAGTATTTCTAGGATTATCTGCGATTTTCTGTGCAACCATTGTCGAATTTGCCTATGACCTGTAAAATTTCAAGAAAGTTTCCCTGGTTGACAGCCATGTCGTTGTCTATGTCTCCTCTCTGTGAAAGACTCCACAACTGCTCTCATATACTCTCTGTTCTCTCTGACTATTTTCGAATGTCCATCACTTAGAGCATTGCATATTGTTGAGCCAGACTCTTTCTGAATAGTCCACTCATTCCACGCTGTCATTGCATATTTATGCTCCACACTAGCATTGTGTGTCTTGAACGAACTTGTCGCCTTCTTCCAGTTCTGGTAGCCATCGTGGGTAATTGCCGACCTTTTCTCCACCATGGTTTCCTGAAGGTTGAAGGGGCAAGCAGAAAGCACGGTCCTTTGAAATAGAATATTCCAGCTATTTGTAATCCTCATACCATCTACGATTGAAGTAGCGATCCTGCTGTCCAACTTTTGTGGCTGGATAACGCCGAAGAAGAGGGCGCCTTGGTTCTTCATCAGGTGACTGGCTTATAACAGAGGCAGTGGTGGCTGTGCTAAAAGTGCAACTAACGGGGACTGTGGAGCAGCTAGCAGCGACTAACTATCTGGTGCTCCCTCAAGTCCTGGCTCACGACTCATCTTACTTATCTCCCTCTTCTTCTTTGGCCCCCTCGGAGACAGGTCTGGATTTTCATTTTCTACCCGCACTCTTCTCTTGATCAGAAAACGGTCCATTGCAACGGGGCGGGATGGGCGACTAGCTAGCTAGAAGTTAGCTCACATAACGTAGCCTAACGTGCGCAAGCACACACACCAGACCCTATGGGGAAAGGGCTCAATGAAACTGACATTAGGTTAAATGTGAAGAATGATACATTTGCATCTGTTAGACATCAAGTATCCTATTTATGTATATGCCATTGTAAGCTACCATTTGATACAATAAATATGTTGAAATGACAATATCACTGGAGTCATTTCAAGTCAATGTATGCCACTTGTGTAGCCTACCTGGAGCTGGCAAACCAATTGAATAAATATCCTAGAACTTCAGTTTGTTGTTGTTGTAGCCTTGTGTTATTATGCAAATATGAATCGACATGTTTAGTTAATTAAATTGCAAATTATCAAAGCTCTATTGCAATTGCTGATCAGTTGTTAGAACGCATTAGATTGACGGTAATAGTAGTCAGATTAGGCTACAGGTAAACAAATTATAAAGAATAAACACTGGTTGTTGTTGACAAGCATATTCAGTTCATATAAATTAATGTTAATATTTAGTTCTGGGATTGAAATGATGACCTCATCCTCAGTAGTCTATTACAGCAGGCTATTGGGAAACACAAGCACTTCTTACCTCTTAATCGCCTCGCAATTCATGTCAAATAAATTAGTCAGTTAATTTGTACTAAGCAAACTGCTAAATCGTCCAGTTTACATCTTACCTACATCTTGTCTAGGCTACTGTAGACTATCTGAAATGAGACGTAGGCCTATCAGGGGCTATAGGCTACCTTCCTTTATCTAAGCAAACCATGGCAAAATTGAATTACAATCATGAACCCAAATTCTAGTTTGTAGCCTATGCCTATTGAAATGACAAGTCAGTATCGCAAATGGGCCATTTGTAGTCTTAACATTTGGCACGTAATAACAGCACAATTGCCAGAAAATAGTCTAATATACATTTTTATGTTCATCCAAGTTTTTCTTGTTTACAGATTTCGAGATCCTCTGTCCAACTTTCATCACTCAAACTTTCCTGTCGGATTTATCTATAGTTATGCACATGTGCAAAAGGGATTTATTTACAACTATAAACCTGGTTCGAGCCCTAAATGCTGATTGGCTAGAAGACTATGTAAATCAGACCATATACCATGGGTGTGACAAAACAGTACTTTGTACTGTTCTAATTACATTGGTAACCAGTTTATAATAGCAATAAGGCATCCCCGGCGTTTGTGGCTGCATCCAGGCACTCTGTGTTGCGTTATGTGTTACAGTATAACTTTAAACCGTCCCCTCGCCCCGACACGGGCGCGAACCAGGGACCCTCTGCACACATCAACAACAGTCACCCAAGAAGCGTCGTTACCCATCGCTCCACAAAAGCCACGGCCCTTGCAGAGCAAGGGGCAACACTACTAATAGGTTTCAGAGCAAGTGACGTAACTGATTGAAACGCTACTAGCGCGTACCCGCTAACTAGCTAGCCATTTCACATCCGTTACACTCACCCCCCTTTCAACCTCCTCCTTTTCCGCAGCAACCAGTGATCCGGGTCAACAGCATCAATGCAACAGTATAACTTTAAACTGTCCCCTCGCCCCGACACGGGCGCGAACCAGGGACCCTCTGCACACATCAACAACAGTCACCCAAGAAGCGTCGTTACCCATCGCTCCACAAAAGCCGCGGCCCTTGCAGAGCAAGGTGCAACACTACTTCTAGGTTTCAGAGCAAGTGACGTAACTGATTGAAACTCTAGTAGCGCGTACCCGCTAACTAGCTAGCCATTTCACATCCGTTACACTCACCCCACTTTCAACCTCCTCCTTTTCCGCAGCAACCAGTGATCCGGGTCACGGCACCAATGTTACAGCATAACTTTACACCGTCCCCTCGCCCTGACACGGGCGCGAACCAGGGACCCTCTGCACACATCAACAACAGTCACCCAAGAAGCGTCGTTACCCATCGCTCCACAAAAGCCACGGCCCTTGCAGAGCAAGGGGCAACACTACTAATAGGTTTCAGAGCAAGTGACGTAACTGATTGAAACGCTACTAGCGCGTACCCGCTAACTAGCTAGCCATTTCACATCCGTTACATATGCATAAGAACAGCCTTAGCCGTGGTATATTGGCCATATACCATACCCCTTTTGCAAGTGATCTGGTGAGTTTAATAAGGGCGATTTATCTTTTCTCTTCCCACATTTTCAAATTGCTTTATTACGTCATGTCATAGCTTGCAATAATTATTATTTTGAGGAACCCCGAATTTTGCTTCTAACATTGTTACAAGTTAAATATTCCTTCTTAATTGGCTCGATAACGTTATGGAAAAAGGGCTATTGTATAAATATGGCAACTCCTCTCTTGCTGTGAAAAAAATCATTTGGGCTAGTTTTCAGGCCTTTTGGGCAGGTTTTGCGAGGTCTTGGGGCTATATTTTTTTGCTTGACCTGACAACCCTGTAGTTAGTTCACTTTTGGGTAACTCAGGGGGAGGCTGTATCTGAGCCTGGTAGACCCTACTTGTGCTTTATTGGTTAAGACTGGTTTTGCCTAAAGAGAGGCTTTTTCTTTTGAAAACTGACATTTTGAAGTCGGAACATTATGTATAAAACATTAAGAACACCTCTTTCCATGATATAGACTGAAAAGGTGAATCCAGGTGAAAGCTATGATTCTTTATTCATGGTACTAAATCCACTTCAATCAGTGTAGATGAAGGGGCGGAGACAGGTTAAATAAGGATTTTCAACTCAGTATTAGGAAGGTGTTCTTCATGTTTTGTTCACTCAGTGTATTTGTATATACCACTGTCATCTTTGAAACACCAGCGCTATGTAAATAAATCCAACACTCATTTGCACCTTTACCTGCCTGCCTCCTGCTGAATCTTTGTACTTACGACTGCTAGAAGTCCCATATTTTATGCTGATACAGTGCAGTGGAAATGGGCGACAGATTTCCCGCCAAGCTGTCACTTAAAAAAGCACTGAATGATCTCGGAATCTCTGCATTTGAACTTAGTGTTTATTGTGATGTAGCGTGATATAAGCAGAATTCAATATAATTACAATGCAAGAACCCCAAAAATGTTTGCCCCCTCTTCCCCCTTAGTCACGTTATACTTGCGCCAGGGTCTGCCTAATACATGCTAGAATTCCAGAGCATTGATCTCCCTCCCCTGCCGTCTGTCTGCCAGGTAAAGGAATACGAGGAGGAGATCCATTCTCTGAAGGAGCGCCTGATAATGTCCCATCGGAAGCTGGAGGAGTATGAGCGCAGGATGCTTTCACAGGAGCAGCAGACCAGCAAGATCCTATCGCAGTACCAGAGCCGGCTGGACGACAGCGAGCGCATGCTGAGGCAGCAGCAGCTAGAGAAGGACAGCCAAATCAAAGGCATTATCAACAGGTGAGCGCAACCAAAACAAGACAAGACAGAAGGTTAATGTCTGCTTGCTCACTTGCCTAGATAGCATTTACTTTGAATGCATTTACTCTTGTGGGAATTTCAATTCCCCGAACATCATATCTGTTTCCATAAACAGAAATGCTAATGTTGGGAGGCCAAATGAGTGAAAGAAAGTGAATCGTGGTACTGTAACTTTTTCTAAAATAAACATTTTCTACTTCTTTTCCAGGCTGATGGCTGTGGAGGATGAGTTGAGAGTGAGTGCCATTCCTGAAATTAAGCCCAGAATGTTCAGAGAGCAGATGTGTCAGGTCTGTCCGTTGGTCTGTATGGCTGAGAGTGTATTCTAGTCTCTATGAGTCTATGGTGTGTACGTTGACATGGTTTAATATGGATTCACTAGTCTGTCATATGTGCCATTTTTACATTAGTAGTGGTAGCATGTGGCTAGTGGAATGCATTCGGAAACCTGCTACTCTGCAACGGGCTTACCCAGATATGACGGGCTTACCCAGATATGACGGGCTTACCCAGATATGACATACCTGGGGCAAAGAAACGGTGACATAGTTAACCCCATAAAGGGCCTTGATAACTCATGGACCCAGCCAAGTTTCTCAACACCAGCTTCCCCTTTGAGAAAACAATGCCGAAACAAGTAAAACGGTGTTCACTTTACATTAAAGAATTTGTTTACTTGACAACATACAATATTGCACCATGTCTAGTCCGCCCTACAGTATGTAAGCTGTTGAATGTCTGTCTGGGCACAATGTCTCTCTACATTATATAATCTTTACCACCACTGACAAAAGGCAGTTTCAACCACTGCATATTGAGGCATTTCTTTCTCAAAGCTGGTGTAAATGGCATCTATGATGGAGTGGACTGGCAGTATAAGGTTGAATGGTGTGGTAAGTATAGCGGTGTTGCTATGCATTGCAGCATATTCGAGTCCTAGAACATGGAGTTTTATCAACTGGACAACTTTTGATTGGCTGAAGGTGATCCAATCCCTGACCAGTTTGTTTTGCCAAATGCCCCTTATCTGTAGACACAACCAGTTTCAATGGAAGCATGTAGTGAAATAATATTGAAACAGAGAGATATTCAGTTTGGATTCCAGGCTAGCTTTCCCTTTGATCCAGCTACATGGTCTTTTTTTGCACACTGTATAGTGTGTATGGCCAGGGAAAGTAGAGCCCTGGTATCTATATGTTTATTTGTATGGTATGCAACGCTCCATTGCTGAAATATACCCCATACATTTCTGAAAAGGAAATGCCTTAAGTAGCTTACCATGGTACAACTGTATTAACTTGTATTTAATCATTTGAAATGTTTTCATCTTTCAAAAGCGAGAGGCTCAATGTGTGAATCAGAAAGAAGCTGTGGTTTGCACTGATCGTGTCAGACCAACACTGACAGTGAAACAGGGTTGGGGGAAAAATTAGGATTGGGTTCTTTGCTGTCTGAATGGTTGCAAGGAGGGTTTTCTTCTTGTTAGAGGGTTGTGGGTTTTGTTTCCATGTAGCATGATTTCCCATACCGTTGTACCTGTGATTTAGTTTGTTGTTTTATTCTAACTTTGTTGCCATATTGTGTCTATGTTCATCAGTTCTTTTGAGGTGGTGGGGTGAACACATAACTAGCATCTTTGTTTCTGAGAGTGTATTGATACATCTTTGCAGGAAATAATGAATTGAACATGTATTTTTTAAGTCTTACAGAGTGCATGACTAATGGTAGTTTTCTGTGCTACCCTGTGTTGAGGATGAGTTTGGGGCATCTGCCAGATGCCTGAAACAATGGTTTTGATTGATCATGAGCATGAGTTTTTGCTGATCCTTAACAGAGGTTAATCATGACACTTTTATGGTATTCTTTGAGAAAGGATAGGAGCAGAAGCAGGGAGAGTAAAGGGAGTACAAATGTGAAGGGCTCATGATTGAACCGGGATCCCCGCCGGGGGGGGACGTAATATGGATTCAAACGCGAGAGCGTTACCCACTCAACCAGACTCCAGGACCACGTGACACTTTTCCTAACTTGCCAATTTCTAGCTTTACTTGTTCAGTGTGTATGAGGCCACAGTCTGCAGTAAATTAAGGCAGCCAACACTGTTAGTGTGTCACTGATATGAAGCCCATTGACAACTACTTTTTCTCAAATTGAAATGACAAGCACGGACTCTTATCAATCCCGTTACATGAAGGGAAAGGTCGCTACTGCCACCTTAAGCTATAGTCCCTCTGTATTGCTTCAGACAAATGGTTGGACTACACCTGGGTTGTGTTCATTAGGGCATACATCAGAAAATGTTTTGCAACGGAAAATGAAAAATAGCGTTTCTTATTGGATAAGTCCAGGTATATCAGTCCGTCTTCTTCCATTGGGTACCTAATGAACAGGACCCTGTTTCTCAACCTTAAACCCCCCCCCCCCCCCACCCCCCGTCTCTGTCCTGTGCTTTCTTGTGGGGTCTTTCTTTTATTTCATCTCTGTTGGAACTTCACATTCCTCTACTTTATAACCCATTTTTCTTCTCTCCCTTTCTGCAACCCCCCCCCCCCAACCCCCTCCTCTATCCCCTCCTGTGTGACGTTCTCTCCCCACGCGTTCTCTTCTGACTCCCACCCACCATTCCGCCTTTTCTCCTCCCTCCCTCTATCTTGCTATCGATAGGAAGAGGACTCTTCCTCTCTGGGTTCAGCAGACCCCCATGGTCTTCCCGGAGGGGGGGGAGGGACGGCCACCACTGCCAGGCCCGGGGTCTCCTTTTCGGGCGTCTCCTGTGCCAGCGCCCCTTGGAACGGAGCCCTCCCTCCCGTCCCACCTCCCCGCCTACACGTCAGCCACAACGGGGAGCTCCGTGGCAACCGAGCCTACCCCTCGACTACTACCATGGCTACGCCAGCCAGGAGCACGGCATCTTGGACCTCGGCAACAGCAACATCAGATCCAAGCTTAACTGGGAGGAGAGCAGTCTAATAACGAAATGTGATTACTAAAACAAGTCAAGTTGAGAGAAGAGTTTTCACACCCAGAACATCCTCTTGGCTATGTTCATCCTTTTGGCCTTTTTTCAAAATAATCATTAATTTACTTGATAGGGACAGATTCAGTGACAACATTGACACATCGATGTACCAGATGGCAGATGCATTGCACCGTCTTGCTTTAGCTTGCGCTAATTTCCAGCATCAGTCACTAGATGGGCTTTGAAATAATAAGAATTGGTTCTCAATTAAGAAACCTTGTTGAATAAAGGGATAATAATAAAGTGACATATTCGTTTTAAAGACTAAAGGAGCCATACTCCGATGTTTAACAGGTGATCCAATAATGGCGGTTATGTCGTTTTTTTATCAAATGGGCTTATATCAGTTTTTAAGGTTTACTAATTTACTAATTGATAATCATAGTTAATGACATGTGGATTGGAAAAGCTTATTTGTACCTCTTTATTTGCCTTTTTTTCTGTAATCCCACTAGGGCTTCCATGCTCTCTGTGTGTGTGTGTGTGTGTGTGTGTGTGTGTGTGTGTGTGTGTGTGTGTGTGTGTGTGTGTGTGTGTGTGTGTGTGTGTGTGTGTGTGTGTGTGTGTGTGTGTGTGTGTGTGTGTGTGTGGTTGCTAAATGTTCAACTCTGTATTTTGCAATGTATTTTGACCAACAAATTGCGGACTATAATAACTCAAAGATTCGTATTATTATTTCATCCATTCCCCTTTCACCATTTTCATCTTTCCCTCCCTTCCTGCAGCCAATCCAACCGTTTTACGGAGGACATCCTGGAACCTGACTGGCACATCAAATGCGGGCGGAGCTGATATGGGTCCAGGCTTAATCCTATTGGCTGAAACATAGAAGAGGTCTGCAGTACACGGCTACTCCAGATCTTGATTTCCCCCAACAAGCTGAGCTTTTGGAAAATTCAAAGGGGGGAGGGTTCTTTACATGCTAACACACCTCCTCCACTCCCTCATGCATTTGCTCTTTCTCTTTCTCTCTGCAATACCACTCTAAGTCTTGACCCTGGTGACAATCAGTTCAGTATGAGCGGTGCTGTTTACAGTGTCTACGTGTTGCAGTGACCCATTCACGAGTGATGAAACATTGCAATATCGAACCTGTTGTTTCAATTTTAATAGGTATGACAAAGCACAATACCGAGAAAGAGAAAGAGAGACTTTGGGGGATCCAAAGACCCCCCCCCCCACCTCAAGTATTCACTTAATTAATACCCCTGTGACACACCTGCTACACTGAACACGTAACCCAGCGGGTAGAATTTTTGATAACAGAGCTAGTGCCTGCGTGCCTGTCGTGGAAACATGCTGCTTACGCCCAGGTTTTATTGAAAACAATGGGAGCATCTCATACCCGGTAAAAGTAACACGTCCAGTGTAGCAGGCCTGTTATCCTGTCCACCACCATGCCTCCAATGTTTTATATGTTCTTAATATTAAACTGATACCCTCTCATTCCAGATGGTGAATGAAATTAAAGCATAATGCACAATACTGCCCCTGTTCTCAGACTATATACAGTACCAGTCAAAAGTTTGGACACACCTACTCATTCCAGGGTTTTTCTTTATTTGTACTATTTTCTACATTGTAGAATAATAGTGAAGACATCACAACTATGAAATAACACATATGGAATCATGTAGTAAACATAAAAGTGTCAAACAAATCAGAATATATTTTATATTTGAGATTCTTCAAAGTAGCCGGCCTTTGCCTTGGTGACAGCTTTGCACACTCCTGGCGTTCTCTTAACCAGCTTCATGAAGAACGCTTTTCCAACAGCCTTGATGGAGTTCCCATATATGTTGAGCACTTGTTGGCTGCTTTTCCTTCACTCTGCGGTCCAACTCATCCCAAACCATCTCAATTGGGTTGAGGTCGGGTGATTGTGGAGGCCAGGTCATCTGATGCAGCACTCCATCACTCTCCTTCTTGGTCAAATAGCCCTTACACAGCCTGGAGGTGTATTGGGTCATTGTCCTCTTGAAAAACAAATGATAGTCCCACTAAGCGCAAACCAGATGGGATGGCGAATTGCTGCAGAATGCTGTTGTACCATGCTGGTTAAGTGTACCTTGAATTCTAAATAAATCACTGACAGTGTCACCAGCAAAGCACCATCACACCATCATATCTCCTCCTTCATGCTTCACGGTGGGAACCACACATGCGGAGATAATCCATTCACCTACTCTGTGTCTCATAAAGACACGGCGGTTGGAACCAAAAATCTCTAATTAGGATTTATTAGATTAAAGCACAGATTTCCACCGGTCTAATGTCCATTGCTCGTGTTTCTTGGCCCAAGCAAGACTCTTATTCTAATTGGCAGTGGTTTCTTTGCAGAAATTACACCATGAAGGCCTGATTCACACAGTCTCCTCTCAACAGTGGATGTTGAGATGTGTCTGTTACTTGAACTTAGTGAAGCATTTATTTGGGCTGAAATTTCTGAGGCTGGTAATTCTAATGAACTTATCCTCTGTAGCAGTGGTGATTCTAGGTCTTCATTTCCTGTGGCGCTCCTCATGAGAGCCAGTTTCATCATAGCGCATGATGGTTTTTGCGACTGCACTTGAAGAAACTTTCAAAGTTCTTGAAATGTTCCGCATTAACTTTATGTCTTAAAATAATGATGGCCTGTCGTTTCTCTTTGCTAATTTGACCTGTTCTTTCCATAATATGGACTTGGTCTTTTACCAAATAGGTCTATCTTCTGCATACCACCTCTAACCTTGTCACAACACAACTGGTTGGCTCAAACGCATTAAGAAGGAAAGAAATTCCACAAATTAACTTTAAACAAGGCACACCTGTTAATTAAAATGCATTCCAGGTGACTACCGCATGAAGCTGGTTAAGAGAATGCCAAGAGTGTGCAAAGCTGTCATCAAGGCAAAGGCTGGCTACTTTAAAGAATCTCAAGTATAAAATATATTTTGATTTGTTTAAAACCTTTTTGTTTAGTACATGATTACGTATGTGTTATTTCATAGTTTTGATGTCTTCACTATTATTCTGCAATGTAGAAAATAGTACAAAAAAAGAAAAACCCTTGAATGAGTAGGTGTCCAAACTTTTGACTGGTACTGTATATCTCTGTAATGCCATTAACATATTTCTCTACAGCCTAATTGTTTCCTCCTTTTTCCTTATTCTATTCTTCTCTATCTCTACACGAGAGGAAATAGTAAATATGCACAGCCCTATGTTTCACAACAGAAGGACAACAGGTCTCGATTTCTATGTCATCTGGATACAATTACAACCTTAGGGAGCTGGGACATATGGACATTGTTTTACTTTTCCTATGTAAGTGTTTTCATGATATTAATTACTCACGTGGACATGTGTGGTGTTTGTTTCTTTGAAATGATATCCCAGTTAGATTTCTTTACATTGTGGACAATTCCTCTGGACCACTTTGCTTTTGTACGTATGGGTTCTCCTCTTCAAGATGGAAATAGGAGGTTTTTTACCTGCTTTGCCTCCATCAAAGTCTGGGACACACTGCCCCCTTGTGGCCATAGTATCAATCTGCACTAGGTAGGGGAGGAAGGATGTTTCCTCAAATGGTGCTCAGCTACGGAGCTGATGTCTGGCTGGGGATCAGGAATGATACAATTGTCATGAGCGACCTGTCCCAGTTGAATTGACTCCATTCTCTCACCTTGGACTCGTGCAGATGCCTGGACTCTAACCTTCAGGTCGTACTCACCTCCCCTTATCATCACAGAGGGGTGTGGCAGAACAATCGTCAGATGGTATTAATTAATGTCTCAATTATTGAATGGGTGTATCTGTTCTTTGTGTATACATGTATATATATATATATACACACACTACCGTTCAAAAGTTTGGGGTCATTCAGAAATGTCCTTGTTTTTGAAAGAAAAGCACATTCTTTTTCCATTAAAATAACATCAAATTGATCAGAAATACAGTGTAGAGATTGAAGAGTGACGAGGTGACTCTGGGATGCTGTCCTTCTAGGTGGAGTTCCTCTGTCCGGTGTCTGTGTTCTTTTGACCATCTTAATATTTTATTTTTATTGGCCAGTCTGAGATATGGATTTTTCTTTGCAACTCTGCCTAGAAGGCCAACATCCCGGAATCGCCTCTTCACTGTTGATGTTGAGACTGGTGTTTTGGGGGTACTATTTAATGAAGCTGCCAGTTGAGCACTTGTGAGGCGTCTGTTTCTCAAACTAGACACTCTAATGTACTTGTCCTCTTGCTCAGTTGTGCACCGGGGCCTCCCACTCTTTCTATTCTGGTTAGAGCCAGTTTGCGCTGTTCTGTGAAGGGAGTAGTACACTGCGTTGTACGAGATCTTCAGTTTCTTGGTAATTTCTCACATGAAATAGCCTTAATTTCTCAGAACAAGAATAGACTGACTAGTTTCAGAAGAATGTTCTTTGTTTCTGGCCATTTTGAGCCTGTAATCGAGCCCACTAATGCTGATGTTCCAGATACTAAACTAGTCTAAAGAAGGCCAATTTTATTGCAGACGAACAGTTTTCAGCTGTGCTGACATAATTGCAAAAGGGTTTTCTAATGATCAATTAGCCTTTTAAAATGATAAACTTGGATTTTTAACACAATGTGCCAATGGAACACAGGAGTGATGGTTGCTGATAATGGGCCTATGTACGCCTATTTAGATATTCCATAAAAAATCTGCCGTTTCCAACTACAATAGTAATTTACAACATTAACAATGTCTACACTGTATTTCTGATCAATTTTATGTTATTTTCATGGACAAAAAATTAGCTTTTCTTTCAAAAACAAGGACATTTCTAAGTGACCCCAAACTTTTGAACAGTAGTGTATATACTGAGTTGAATGTATATATACAAGAAAAGGGTACCATGTATATGGTGTGTGTGTGTGTGTGTGTGTGTGTGTGTGTGTGTGTGTGTGTGTGTGTGTGTGTGTGTGTGTGTGTGTGTGTGTGTGTGTGTGTGTGTGTGTGTGTGTGTGCGTGCGTGCGTGCGTGCGTGCGTGCGTGCGTGCGTGCGTGCGTGCGCGTGCGTGCGTGTGAAGAATTGTTCCTGAAGACAGAAAAGGGATAAAAATACACCTCAGAACAGCAAATGACGAGAGGGGGTACACAAGCATGGGTACACACAGGAGCAGATCCCATGTCCATGTCTTCTCATTTGAGCTGTGTATTGTCCTCTCTTGGTTCCCCCCACTTGAGGAAAAACAAATCTACGTTATTTCTTCCCCCATGCATGTATACACCACCCTGTTCGGCACAAAAAAAATACACATTTCAATCCTCACACACACGAAAGAACACCCTTTCACACAGACACACATGCCGAATCTAACTAAAGGAATCCCACAGAGATTTCTGTAAATGTTTTATCTTTCCCTTCTAGTCAAACTGTATGGCACTTTGAAATACTTTTATGTGTTGGTAATTTCTGTATATAAATTGGGGCAGTAGATATTACAGAATCTTGCTTGAAACGTTTTTTTTTTTCAATTTTTCTTTTCTCATGCTGTAGTTTTATTAAGGTGAATATATATTTACATTCAGAATTTTGTTGGTTTTATGAGTAGACCTTATTGGTAAGTTGATTTTGTAGTACATTTTTGAGATAGTTGGGGATTTAGGTAGACTGCACTTAAGATTATGCTTTTCATAGATACAGGTGCAATATATTGAGATGTGATACTGTGCCTCTGTTTGGATATCAGATTTTTTTTAAACAAAGCCACAACCCCTTCGGGGTCATTTCTCTTTTCACCTACAAAAGCCTCAGATCAACATCTTTTCACGTCTATAACCAAGTGGCCAACATACAAGTGAATAGCATGGAAATGTTTGCTGTAGCCACGAGGAATGAATTGCCATATATTGATTTAGCCAATATAGAAATGTTTTCTAAATCATTCTCAGCTGCTGTGCTACACCATCTCATGTGTAAGACTCCTAGACACGAGTAGATTGTCACACCAATCAACTGAACCCTTAACCTATCCTATTGAAACTACCTATCTATTAGTTACAATGAGTGACATATGATATAATGCCTTTTCTCTTAGCCATTCCTGTAATCGATTCCTGTGTTTTGCCTTCCCTTTGATGCTATCCTTATTGATGGGGACTTTCCCCTTTTTACTTCCCTTAAAGTTAGCCATGCCCCTTGACAAGCCATAACCCCTCGACACCCCCTCCTATTGTCAAACTTGTAATGGACATTAGGGAACGTCACAGGCATTTGTATGCAGATATTAATATGTGTGCATACTGTAGATCAGGGGTGTAAAACTCATTCCATGGAGGGCCTAGTGTCTGATGGTTTTTGGTTTTTCCTTTCAATTAAAACCTAGGTAACCAGGTGAGGGGAGTTCCTTACTAATCATTGACCTTTTAATTCATCAATCAATCCTCAAGGGAGGAGCGAAAACCAGCAGACACTCGACGCGCCGTGGAATTAGTTTGACACGTGCTGTCGATCAATGAAAAATATATTTATCAACATGTTATGAAGATATGATTGTTAATAGTCCCATGATAGTAATGATTATTGTAATTATTATGATGATTCTTGTAATTATTATTACTATTACAATGATTTTATTGATATTTACTCAAATATTCAACGACAGTTGATTTTATGTGAATAAGGGTGAGGTTTATATTTCTGGAGATTTAAATAAGCGAACAAATTAATAAATAGATATATCCCTATCCTCCCACATGTGTTGTGTGTTCTGTCAATTACAGTGCAGTATCTAACCTAACTACAGAGTGTTGTGATTTTGTTTAATGGAAGCCCACCCTCCCCAAAGAGACTACTATAGATGGGACGAATTGATCAAAGTTAACAAGGGGAATGCTATGTTTGCTGAAGGAGGGTTAGGGGGGTCCACAGGCATGCTCATATTAACATTTAGAACAGTGGCTATAACCAAAGCATGGATTGCAGTTTCTCCCTGTCCGTAGACTGCTTTCAAGGTAAGGAAACACCATAGAGATAAATAGAGGACTAGATGGATATTTAAGCAACAAGGCCTGAGGGGGTGTGGTATATGGCCAATATAGCATGGCTAAGGCACGACGCAATGTTCTTAGGCACGACGCAACGCGCCTGGACACAGGCCTTTGCCGTGGTATATTGGCCACATACCACAAACCCCCGAGGTGCCTTATTGCTATTACAAACTGGTTACCAACGTAATTAAAGCAGTAAAAATACATGTTTTGTCATGGTATATGGTCTGATATACCACTGCTGTCAGCCAGTCAGCATTCAGGGCTCGCATCACCCAGTTTATAAACCTGTTTTAGCATGGACATTGCCACAAAGGGATTCCACCATTTTAACTTACTCAACTGGGTGGGGATTCCAATTGATCAGCCAATTATCAGAGCATTGTCTTCAAATTGGGTTGCCTATGGTTTCTAAATGGCTTTAAGCTATATTACCGCCATCTGGTGGCCACATTTGGTTCAGGACTCCAGCACTAAAGGTGGCCGTAAATCACCAAAATAAACCTATATGTTTTTTACAAACACAAAATAAGAAAATTACTTTAAAATGGAGATAGCCTCAAAGGCGCTGCCCCTGCTGCCAGAGATGCCATAGTGGCACAGATACAAAGATGAGTCTTCTATCTATCCCTATGCGAAACACACATATACATATATAATTAGAATAAACTATCCCTGTAAAATAGGTCTGGAAGAGAATCCTGGGTAGCTCTCCAGGAGGGTTCATCGCCCCGATCGATGTTTCCCAAATGCTGGGTGTTTGAAAATGTGGATTTTGTGCCTACAAAAATGTATATTGGGAAGAAGTGAAATAATAAATGTATAGAGAATAATTAATGCTAACACAAGCACACTAACTACCTTTAATTTTAGTGAATTGTAAGCAATGAAAATTGTTCCACTGACTTACATCAACTATTGTGAGCATTTGGGCCTATTTTAATGATCGTTTATTGAGAGATGTAAAATACATCACAAAAACGTTTTGTTGTTTTGAAGTCTAATTCCCTGTAATTCTGCATAGTATAACATGACTCATGACATCTTTTGGGTAGCCTATTTCATCATAATATATATAGGGTAAGTACATTTGGTAAACAATTTTACCAAATATATAATATTGCTCATTACAGTATTAGAACCATCATCCATTTACAGAAAGTGAATACTGTAGCTCAGTTGATGTGTTAGATTTGAGTACTTGACTTTAGAGGGTCATTGCTCAGCCATTGAATGTCATAGAATTTAACCAAAGAATTCTCCATGTACAGTGCCTTCGGGAAGTATTCAGACCTTTTGACTTTTTCCACATTTTGTTAGGTTACTGCCTTACTCTAAAATGGATTAAATGAATAAAAAAATCATCAGCAATCTACACACAATAGCCTATAATGACAAAGCGAAACAGGTTTATAGAATTTTTGCAAATGTATTCATCATAAAAAATAGAAATACCTTATTTACAGAAGTATTCAGACCTTTTGCTATGAGACTTGAAATTGAGCTCAAGTACATTCTCTTCCCATTGATCATCCTTGAGATGTTTCTACAACATGTGGTAAATTCAATTGATTGGACATGATTTGGAAAGGCACACACCTGTCTAAATACACAGTTGACAGTGCATGTCAGAGCGAAAACCAAGCCATGAGGTCGAAGGAATTGTCCATAGAGCTCCGAGACAGGATTGTGTCGAGGCACAGATCTGGGGAAGGATACCAACACATTTCTGCAGCATTGAAGGTGCCCAAGAACACAGTGGCCTCCATCATTCTTAAGTGGAAGAAGTTTGGAGCCACTAAGACTCTTCCTAGAGCTGGCCGCCCGGCCAAACTGGGCAATCAGGGGAGAAAGTCATTGGTCAGGAAGGTGAACAAGGATGGTCACTCTGACAGAGCTCTAGAGTTCCCCTGTGGAGATGGGAGAACCTTCCAGAAGGTACAACTGACTAGGTATCCCCCTTTCCTTTCCCTTCTGCACTACTTTGATCCTGGCAACCTCAACCTGCCTTTTCTCACAGGACACCTCTGATCTCCAACACTATGGGTACCCCTACAGTTTACACACAGAACTCCTTCCACCGATACTACGAATTCATTTGTTTCATGTTCTCCTGCACACTTCTCACATCTAGGAATCTCCCTCCTACACACTGCTGCCACATCACCATAAGCTTGACACATAAAACCCTGTAATGGCTTCAGGACGAAAGCTCCCGTGGATAACTGACACGTCCTAACTTTATCTGGTAAAAACTCTTCATCAAACCTTAGAAGTACAGAAAGTGCTTTCGGCCCCAGGTCCGAGTTTGGGAAACGCTGGTATAGAGGCAGATATGCTCTCCTTAAGGAAGGGGGTAATGTACCGACCTTAACCCAACACCTATCGACCTCGTCAAAAGGCTCGGATCTCTTGGCGTAAAGGTTTGAGTCCTGGTCGGGGCTACCACCGAATTTGCTACAATATACAGTGTGCGAGCATGTTTAATGTACCCGCTGGCAGAAAAAAAGGACATGTGAGCCGATATACTGTAAATCCTCCAAGACACTGTGTGGGTAAGTCAAAAGACAGTAACAACAGCGACCGCTAGCCGTCTCTCGAGGCTATGAGTCCGCACAAGCGTAGAGAAGCATATAGTGCCTCTTCTTCACACAGAGATTGTAGGCTATTTGTAGGATTATAAAATAATATGTACATCACAAAACAGAGCTGAGAAATTAGAATATTTATATAAATGTGCCAAAATATCCATATCATCTAACCTCAAGCAGGCAGCCAAAATGATTTTCCTTTTTCCTTTCTATTTTCTATAGGTTATTTTTTAAATACTTGCTTGCAGGGAAATGCAGGCTATGCATTCATTCAGAGGAAGATGGTGACTGTTTCTTCTACGAAGATAAGTAGCAAAGCATCCATGACAGGAATCTGGACTTTGGTCAAGTCTGTAGGGTCAACACACGTCACGTGTTTGTTCATCGGTAGGCCTAATCAACGGGTAAACATGCAGAGAAAATGTTTGTTTTGTTCTGCTACCTAACAACAGGGAGAGCTGGCTTAAAGGTCCACTGAAGCCATTTTTATCTCAATATCAAATCATTTCTGGGTAATATTTAAGTACCTTACTATGATTCTTTTCAATTTAAATTGTAAAAAAAAAGAAACAAAAATAGCTTCTTAGCAAAAAGTAATTTCTCAAGCAAGAATTTTGCTAGGACTCTCTGGGAGTGGTTTGAGTGTGGAGGGGGAAACTGAAAAGTGCTGTTATTGGCGGAGAGGTTTGGAACTCTCTTTATTAATGAATTTACCGCATGGTGATATCAACATGGAAGGCCAAAACTTCCTCCCACTTAAAACATAAATTATTTCAGGTGGTCTATTCAAAAAAGCTCTTACACTTTTCATTTTCCCAATTTCACAGTATTATTGAAAATATATATAAAACACAGGAAATCAATTTTTTGACTGCACTGGGCCTTTAATGCAGAGAGATAAGATAATCAGTGTTAGTCCCTTGGTCTCATTCTTCCACCTTTTTGGCCTCATCTTCCGCCTTTTCCACAGCTAATGTAATCAACTCATTCATTACTGATGACCTTTCCAATATCAACAGTGCACTCAGCAATAAAGAGCCCATTCTTGAGAAATCTAATTTAGAGAACATCATCACTAATTAGAAAAAAATTTATGAAAATAGATAACCTCGTGTCTATTTATAATGTGTCATACCTTGGTCAATATCGAATCTAAATATACATGGGTAAATATAGATAGGCTAATTTAGCCTCCCATTGAATCAACGTTATTTCCACGTCATTTAAATGACGGTGAATCAACATGAAATAGACCTTGAGTTGACGTCCGTGCCAAGTGGGCTGTATTTTGTATTTTTTTTATTTAGTATGGATCCCTATTAGTTCCTTCCAAGGCAGCAGCAACTCTTCCTGGGGTCCAGCAAAATTAAGGCAGTCATACAATTTTAAAAACATTACAATACACTCATAACATATTTCACAACACATTAAGTGTGTGCCCTCAAGCCCCTACTCTACTACCACATATCTACAACACAAGAGCCATGTGTATGTGTGTGTATAGTGCGTATGTTATTGTGTGTTTGTATGCATGTGTCTGTGCCTATGTTTGTGTATTTTTATCTGTATTGTAAATCTATTTTTACTGCTTGCATGAATTACTTGATGTGGAATAGAGTTCCATGTAGTCGTGATTCGATGTAGTACTTTGCACCTCCCATTGTCTGTTCTGGACTTGGGGACTGTGAAGAGATCTCTGGTAGCATGTCTTGTGGGGTATAAATGGGTGTCTGAGCTGTGTGCCAGTATTTCAGACAGACTGCTCGGTGCATTCAACACGTCAATACCTCTCATAAATACAAGCAGTGATGAAGTCAATCTCTCATCCACTTTGAGAAAGGAGAGATTGACATGCATATGATTAATGTTAGCTCTCTGTGTACATCTAAGGGCCAGCCGTGCTGCCCTGTTCTGAAGTCCCTCTTTGTGGCACCTGACCACATGGCTGAACCTGCCTTGTTGATAGTGCTGTGAAGAAGGCAGAACAGTGCTTTATTATGGACAGACTTCTTCCCATCTTAGTTACTGTTGTTTCAATATGTTTTGACCATGACAGTTTACAATCCAGGGTTACTCCAAGCAGTTTAGTCACCTCAACATGCTCAATTTCCACATTATTCATTACAAGATGTAATTGAGGTTTAGGGTTTAGTGATTGATTTGTGCCAAATAAGATGCTTTTAAGGTTTTGAAATATTTAGAACCAACTTATTCCTTGCCACCCATTCTGAAACTAACAGCAGTTCTTTTTTGTTGCAGTCATTTCAGTCGCTGTAGTAGCTGACATGTATAGTGTTGAGTCATCCGCATACATAGGCACAGTGGCTTTACTCAAAGCCAGAGGCATGACGTTAGTAAAGATTTTAAGACAGCTGCCCTGGGGAATTCCTGTTTCTACCTGGATTATGTCGGATAGACGTCCATTAAAGAACACCCTCTGTGTTCTGTTAGACAGGTAACTCTTTATCCACAATATAGCAGGAGATGTAAAGCCATAACACATACGTTTTTCCAGCAGCAGACTATGATCGATAATGTCAAAAGACGCACTGAAGTCTAACAAAACAGCCCGCACAATCTTTTTATCGTCAATTTCTCTCAGCCAATCATCAATCATTTGTGAGAATGCTGTGCTTGTTGAATGTTCTTCTCTATAAGTGTTGCTGAATGTCTGTTGGCAGTTTGTTTACTGTGAAATAGCATTGTATCTGGTCCCCAACATTTTTTTGCCAGAAGTTTACTAAGGGTTGGTAACAGGCTGATTGGTTGGCTATTTGAGCCAGTAAAAGGGGCTTTACTATTCTTAGGTAGGGGAATGACTTTTGCTTCCCTACAGGTCTGAGGGCACACACTTTCTAGTAGGCTTAAATTGAAGATATGGCAAATAAGAGTGGCAATATCGTCCGCTATTATCCTCAGTCATTTTCCATCCAAGTTGTCAGACCCCAGTGCCTTGTCATTGTTGATAGACAACAATAATTGTTTCACCTCTTCCACACTCACTTTACGGAATTCAAAATTACAATGCTTGTCTTTCATAATTTGGTCAGATATACTTGGATGTATAGTGTCAGCGTTTGTTGCTGGCATGTCATGCCTAAATTTGCTAATCTTGCCAATGAAGAAATCATGAAAGAAGTTGGCAATATCAGTGGGTTTTGTGATGATTGAGCCATCTGATTCAATGAATGATGGAGCGGAGTTTGCCTTTTTGCCCAAAATGTCATTTAGGTGTTCCAAAGCTTTTTGCTATCATTCTTTATGTCATTTATCTTTGTTTCACGGTGTAGTTTCTTCATCTTTTGATTCAGATTAGTCACATGATTTCTCAATTTGCAGTATGTTTGCCAATATGTAGTCATTTTCTTAATTGGTGCATGCTTATTAGTAACTGGGATAAGCAATTTCATAAATGTGTCAAGTGTAGTGTCTAGTTGCTTCTCATTACACACCAAGAAACCAACAACTACTATTTACACCACTGACATAGGAATCACTGGCAAACATATTTTATGACCTCTTATACACAGCTGTGGCTGTAGGCCTTTATGAAACTGAGAAAATCAGGCATAGTCTAGTTTCTAGGCTATATCCTATAATATATAAAGCAATTAAAATGCTGATTTCCTCCAGACATAGACCTTGCCTCGACCTTGCCTACATGAATGAAAAGGTACACAACTTCTTTAGTTTAAATCCGATATTGTTTTAACCAATTCTGTGCACACACAGCACTAGTCAGCCGATCAAATAGGCTACATGTTCTAGCAAAACCTTTGTTTCGTTAAAGATTCACTAGGCCTCGGCTACTGTGCCATCACACCTTTCCCTTTTATATTCTTTCCCAAGCCTATCCTTTTCGTTTGAACTGTGTAAAAACACGACCTTGTTGATATCGTGCAAGTTTTGATAAGGTCAACAGGTGGTATGTTTTCATTTTATTTGGCTGTTGGGTCAATTGGCTGTTGGGTCAATTTAATAACCACAATTTGTCGCCTTCATTCCAGTCCATTATTTAAAAAATGTAGTTGCCATATTAAACGCAACGTTAACACAGTGCAGACAAATTGCATATTGTTATATAATCCTTTCAATGCGTAATGTATTCACTTATTGAACGTCATTCAGATAGGCGATTTCTAGTTTACAAAACAAGCGTCCCCAACAGGGAAGTGTTTCGTAGCAGGGGATAGTGTGAACTCAGCAACGGCAAAGGGAAGGGACAGATTCAAAGTTACTGTCAAGTCTGCGTGATGTTCATCTGTTCAGAACTGTTACACTGCTAAATTCATACACGGTTGAGTCAGATGGTCTTTCCAGGTTGTGCTGTGGTCTCCAGGAGCGGATCCGTGGAACATTGCCATCATCGGAGCAACGGAAGCCCACTAAACGGATTATCTTCCATTCAAGTCAGGTGAGAGCTCATCTGTAATGTTAGCCCGACTTTTACATTCACGTCCGATATGTAATTACTGTCAGCATTCCATTGCACAGAGCACGCATTTGACTGTGTTTCAATTCTGAAAAGGGATACTTGTTCCCTCGAATCACGTATACTACTTGATTTAGTTAAACGGCACGCTTGATCACAAGTTATCTAGTCTGATATTGACTGTCACGTTTGAACAAGGGCTAACGTAGGCGGCAGGTAATAACCAAAAGGTCGCTGGTTTGAATACCCGAGCCGACAAGGTGAAAAATGTGCCCATTCCACTGCTATCCGGTATATGTGACAATAAAACATCTATGTTTTTGTAAGTGAGCTGTTTTCCCAATTATATTTTGTTGATCACAGTTCGGAGAATATGATATGATTGGAAAAAAAATCGTATTAAATATGATGTATTTTATCCATCTAAAACATGCATGGCCTGGACATTCTTCTTAGAAATGTTTTGTTTGTTGAAATATAATGAATTGTATTTACAGTTCAAGTAGGCTGCACGAAGTTTACAATGTTTCAGCCTCAGTCTACTTATTTTCCATTGATACAAACTATAAACATGTGAGATTATAGATATGCATTGCGCATTATTCGTATTATTAAATTATAACGTTACCCGATTGTACTTGTTATTTTGTTATAATGGATGGTGTTGAAAAAAATACAAATGTTATCCACAATGTACATTGTGCTATTAGTTAACCCGTTACTGCATGATGTTTCCATGTGGCACACACCATTACCTCTTTGCTCCTCCTGCCTACACCACACGTGATTCTGATTAAAAACGTGTACATTTGTCATTCCGTGAAAGATTGGCCATTTTTGCAAGGTTTAGTTAAGAATGGTTATTCTTCATTTTAATCAACTTTTCATGAATACATTTCATAGTAAAGTTACTTTTTTAATGAGACCACATGTCAACAGGGTGCAATAATGATAGTAAACGTATAAAATCCATAAGGTAAATGTGTGATTAAATTAGGATATTAAAGGATGATATTACTTTATACAACACTCTAAAAAGGAAAGTAAGGAATCAGTGACTAGGCCGTTAGAGTTAGGTACCTTATTTATCGACTATCTAACTCTATCAAAACAGTGACGCAGTGCATTAGCTACATTGATTAATCTACACATTTAATAGATCTGTAAAATATAAGAATAAGAAATGCCATGCTGAAGTAATCTTTCATTGTATAGCCACTGCTATTGACTGCTGTTTTTGATTATTTAAATTACTATATAACAAATTATAAATGCCTCAAGAGCTAATTTCAACTATAACCCATCATAACCTAAAATATAAGGTTGTTTTACTCCATAGTTTGTAAACAATGTTTAGCTTAAATATTGCCCTTGCCATACACACACACAATAGCTCCATCTATGATTCAGCTTTATGGCAAGGTGAGGCTGCCATTTTGTTGTTTTTCAAATTAATTTTCAAATTAATCTTATGAATGTTATTTTAATTTTAACAATGAAATGATAAAACAAATATTGCTTTGATGTGTGACACCCTTTTGTTTAATCAGATGAGAAATATCCCTTAAGGTGAGTAAAATAATATGCATATCTCCTTTTCTTGCAGTGAATGAAGGACAATCAATGAATGCACAAAGATTCATTTCTCATTGTACCAACCAGGAATGACCTGTCTTGTACTATAGTTTCATATACAATTGGAACGTCAGTCGATGGAAACAGAAAGACCCTCAACTTGAACGGACTAAAACTCCTGCCATCCGAAAGCTTCTCCTACACAACCACCATTTAGGATTGTCTCAACTGTTCTTTTGGTTGTTTTCACCTGGCCACATCCAAAATGTCTGAGGCTGACTTCCATAGACATGAGCTGTTTAACACGACCCTGTGCAGATATCGTGAGGACCCGTCCTGTAACCATTCCCACCTGAACTTCCATGACACCAGCATGGTATACGATCTGGACTTCCCTGGCGATGGCTCCCCCTGGCTGCGCATCATCATCTCTGTGGTTTACTGCACCGTGGCCATCATCGGACTGCTGGGCAACCTCCTGGTGCTGCACCTTCTCTGCTCCACCCGGACCATCTTCAAGAGTACCATCAACTTCTTTGTGTTCAACCTGGCCCTGGCTGACTTGCTGCTCTCCCTGGTGCTGTCGTTCTGGGCAGTAGACATCGCCCTGGACTACAGCTGGCCTTTTGGTTTGACCATGTGCAAGGCCGTGTCCCTCCTGACAGGACTCAACGTCTACGCCAGTTGCTTCTTCCTGACCGCCATGAGCTTGACCCGCTACTGTTCGGTGGCTACAGCGCTCAAGCCCACTGCACCACTCGGCCGCAAGCTTTGTGATTCCCGGGTGACCACCGCACTTATATGGGCCGGGGCACTGGTGTTTGCTTTACCGCGAGCCCTGTTCGCCGATCTCAACAGAGTAGGCATGTCCAGTGACACTGCATGCCTGCTCAGATTCCCTAAAGGTACGAATTGGCTGGCTGTCAACCACCTCCTGAGGCTTCTGTTTGGCTTTCTGTTGCCCTACTTCATCATGATCCTCTCCTACCTACTCATGCTGCGATTCCTCTGCCGGCACAAGCTGAATGGGGTCAACCCACGGCGACAGGCTCATGTCTCCAAATCCGTGGCAGTTGTGGTGCTTTCCTTCTGTACCTGCTGGTTCCCGTATAATGTGCTAACTCTCTGGAGTTCCCTGATCCAACTGGACCTCACAGAAATCAGTCCCTCCTACTACTTTGTCCAGACCTTCCTCTTCCCCCTGGCAAACTGCCTGGCCTTTACAAGTAGCTGCCTCAACCCTGTCATCTACTGCCTCATTCGCAGGGAGTACCGCAAGGCCCTGCGTAGCCTGGTCTTGAAGTCAAGTCTGGCAATTGCTTCCAAGGACTGCCTCTCGGCAGTCAAGTCCAATGAGGGCCAGAACCGCGACGGGCAGCTGGGCATCCCGCTCAACAACATGGAGAGCCAAACGGCCCAGTCTTACACCAAGAGGTCAGCACTGCCTTCTACCACTCTATCGCTGGCTCCCAGTCCCAAGAGCCTCTGTCCTCTCAATGAGCTCACCTGGGGAGGATATCACTGACCCTCAGACATATATTAATTAGAAGCTTCAATTCAGTTAAAGTTTGTTGGGTTTTTTGCATGGGTATGTCCCCCACACGACAAACCTTTTTTTCCTTTACCAAAGACACAAAGTTGTCTATATTATGATGAAACAAATGTCTTGTTTCCTTTTGTATGCATATACAAGGCAAGGATGTGGATTTTTGTGGACATCATCAGGACATTCCTTCTCATTGGCTTTAAAATTATGCCATAGTGTTTTTCTTAAATTCTACTTAATTATGCAAGGTTAAAAAAAATCTAATCAGGACACAAGTTATCAACATGTTACTGCATCTTATTTTGAGATGGAATGTAAAATAAATTCTTAAGACAAAAAATTTGAGCCCAGCTCAGAATGTTTGTTGCACATGAAGTCTTAAATACTTATCATTGTTTAGACAACATCTTAGCCAACATTTACCAGAAATAGTGGGACAGGAAACACAATAATGTTGAAGTAAAGACCCCTGCTGTCACGGCATTCAGAGGAAGAAGGTGAGGACCAAGGTGCAGCGTGATACGTGTTCATATTATTTATTCGAAACTGAACACTAAATACAAAATGACAAAAGGAATAACCGAAACAGTTCTGACAGGTGATACAAACACTAAACAGAAAATAACCACCCACAACTAACAGTGGGAAAACAGGCTACCTAAGAATGGTTCTCAATAAGAGACAACGATAGACAGCTGCCTCTGATTGGGAACCATACCAAGCCAAAACATAGAAATACAAAACCTAGACATACAAACATAGAATGCCCACCCACATCACACCCTGACCAAACAAAAATAGAAACATACAAAGCAATCTACGGTCAGGGAGTGACACCTGCCAACTAATATCAACACTTATATTTCGTTTTGCAGAAAATATTTGCCTTCTGTAAGTTTTAAGAAACATTGCCTTGTGCCTTGTCATTCCTTCACCAAGAACCCACATATCTTCAATACATTTTCAAACTTCTCTCCCTCATGAGGAGGGAGGATAATAAAAGTTCACAGAAGTAACAAGTAAAGGTAGACCTACCAATTAGCTATAGTATTTTTACTGAAATCAAGTTTGTTGAGTGATTAATACACATAATTCTGTTACCAAATCAGTATGTGGTCTTGTTTGGGGGCGGAGCTCATTGCAATAATAGCCAGTGTGTAGAATAATACCCAAATATGCAAAATAAGTACAGTATATGCATTTTATGCATGTCTATATAGTACAGATCAGGGACCCATAATGTAATTCTGTTACCGTAATTTCGTTACCAGATGTAAATCCATTTCACTTACTGTGGTTAAATGCCATAGCTGACACCCCATTATTTCTGCAGACATCTTTGAATCTTCATTCGGAGCAGATAATTAAGTTTTTGGAAAACGTGGTCGCATAAACTGAAGGAGATTTTAGCGTAATTCTGTCATCAAACTTTGCATCTGCACATTTCTTCTAGTAAATGTGTTTTTGTGACATTTTCTATGTACATTTTTCAAAGTAGTCCTTGTGCATAGAGTTGTATGGTTTGTTAAACTTTGAAATCAATGGTTTTTGTTTGGCATATATTTTAAAGTGAAAGATATGAGTCAAAGCGTAATTCCGTTACTGTGGCATTACCCAATAGCATTATTTCTAACCATGCTAATTTGTATGTCCTCATCACAGACAAGTGTATTCAAATTATCCTGCATCTTCTGGTCTCCCCAAGAGGTATAACAAAAATAACAGGGACAAACATTGTTGGGAAGAAACTGTTTTTAGTGACACAATGTCTTGTAAGATTTCAAATAAACTCAAAGATGACTGAGATATAATTTTGAGACAAAACTGTTGGGAACCAGTTGTATAATGTACTCAATAAACCACTTCAGCTGAACTGAATTAACCAGTGGCGTATCTCCAAGTTACAGATGCAAGGTAAAATTATGTTGTACAAATGCCTATGTTGTCAGTCTGCTATTGGTCACAGAATAATGTAACTTTGGTTGGGAATGTTATGCATCCAACTGGGCACAGATGCTGTATCAATTCCATGTCTAATGTTGTTTCATTGAAATGACGTAGAAACAATGGTGATTCAACCAGTGGGATTGAGCTTCAAATGATTGTTTTGCTTTAGCATTGCTAATGTTTAACATACTTTTATTGGGATAGGTTCTCACATTTCATATAGTTGTTGATAAATAATGCATTATTGATGATGGTTGTCAGTTTTTTGGTGAAGCGCTATTGTTGCATCTGATAAAGATTGTTACATATTGTATATTTGTATATAGTACTGTTTGTGCTTCCTCAAGGTAGTCTTTCATCTGTAAAGTTTTTCTCTGCCAATAAACATGATTTATTCAGTTCTTTTGATTGGAACTTTTCTTTGCCGTCAGCACTGATTTTACTGATGTGAAACTGCAGGTTTCTGGTAAAACGATTTAGGCAGCCAAAACATAATTTCCTGTCGATATTCACATTATGCCAACTGTTGAAGACAAATGTCTTCCCAACAAACCAAGAACGTTCCCAGGACATAAGCTAACGTCCCAGTATAGCAGGCAAAAAAACAACACTTGATTTTCATTGGCTGTCCTCTGTCCATCACCATCTCCAGCATAACACCTAAGCCTTGTTCACACTGCAGGCCTCAAATCAGTTTTATTTTTCCAATCCTTTTATGGAATACTGACTGTCCAACAGCATGTTACAAGTGACCAAATTTGATTTGTGTGTGTTCAGACAGCCGTCATTTGCTGACATGGCTACCTACGACATGTTCCTGTCAAACTGTCAACAAAGCAGCTAGCAAGCAACAAGATGTGCCAAATAACAGTCTAGAAACCACTTGAGGACAAATAAATCCGATTGGACTGTTTAGACACAAGTCACATGGCCAGGAATCAGATTTGTATGTGTCACGGTTATCGTAAGAACGGGACCAAGGCGCAGCGGATGTTGAGTTCCACATATTTATTTCAAAAGTGAAACTTAAAGCAAAAACAATAAATCAATAAACAAACAACGAAAAGTGACTAAGTGATGCACAAACACAAAACACTATCCCACAAATACTGGTGGGAAAAATAGCTACTTAAATATGATCCCCAATTACAGACAACGATTACCAGCTGACTCTAATTGGGAATCATACAAAAACACCAACATAGAAATTATAAACTAGAATACCCCTAGTCACGCCCTGTCCTACACCATAGAGAAACAAGGGCTCTCTATGGTCAGGGCGTGACAGTACCCACCCCCCCCCCAAAGGTGTGGCCGCAAAACCTGAAACCGAACCGGGGTCCGTCGCCGGAGAAAATCTGAGATCAACCTTGGAGGGGACAATTACATTAAATTTTCTCAAGAGCAATTCCTGAGGGGGACACCAAAAGTAGTGCTGTAACACATAGCATACGTTGTTAAATGTATATTGAGGAACCATAATTCCTACAACTGGATAATTGATAGGCACAGTAGTTAACTGAAGGGTTTTCCCAACTTGTTCAAATGTTTAAATCATTATAATTCTACTACTAATAATAGTTATAGCAGTGCTCCTTACCAGTCCAGTATGTATGCAGGTATTCGTACTTACAACCAGCAATATCAAGAAAGGTCAGTAGGTGACAATGGTACTGTACACTGTCTGGGAGCAGTTTTCATAAATACAATGAACATGGTGTGATCACATCTAAAAGAATCTCCATTGAGAACCATCACAAAGTTGGTCTCCGTATTGAATTGACCTTTTAATTGGACTTTTTCTGATACATTTATATAGTCATTAAATATGTGCACCTGGCCTGAGTCTACAATATCTTTGCAAGAACAAAAAGCTTAAAATAAGTACAGTTCTAAAAGCAAAATAACTACTTCAATGAAAAACCCAAATAAATCAAACAAAATATCCTTCAGTGTCTCAACTCTTCAAACAGCAGCTATGGACAAGTATGTTGCACAAAGTATGCCATTTTAAATAAAATAACATGAAATAAATCATTTGTAAGTGTACTGAAAACTACTAAACAAAAGAACAACTATCAATTACACCATGGGTTCTCAAACAGGGATCCATGGACTAATTGCAAGGGGTCCGTGAAATAAAAAAGTGTAATGAATGTAGTCAGTACCACAAGGTTTCCAGTAAGTTTACATATAATATGGAGGGGGTGGAGGTCCCTGAGGACCGCTCAAAACCTTGCCTGCCTTGCCTCAAAATATGCAGGGGTTCCAGTACCCCAAAAAGGTTGAGAACCACTGCTATACACACTACTGAACAAAAGAACCGAGCATATGTTTGCGGGTTTCCTCAACAACACATCAGTTGGCACTTTCGCAATGCCCTCGCCTGTTGTCTCCAACACCCTGTATAGCCCAATAAACTCCTTGTGAGGGACATGGTCATGGTCAACATAACGCAGACAGACATTCTCCTGTTCAGCACCAGAGACATCTTGAGTACCATCAACAATTAATGAAAATTGTACAATCGGAAGAGACCTAATCTCAGCTGCAATGCCTCGAATGACTATTGGCCATGATGTTCAGAATTTCATTCTGTGCTTTTGGGCCTGTGTACATTGTGGTACGCTCTGTTAACCACTTCAGTAAAATGGGATCATCCTCTTCTGCCCTAAGTTTCAAAATCTGGTATAAATTCCCACTGTCATCCGTGTGGCCTCTAAAGGCTTGTCCCTGTCTTACTACATGCCGCACCGAACTAACAATTTTCATCAAGCAATGCCTTGCGTCATCCTGCTGTTTACCCCACGCGCTGGACATAACTGGACACTGATTGGATTTAGCTGGTGTGCTGTTACAATTACAAAGTGGCGGTGGGTTTGGCAATTTTGATGTGCTGTGAATTTTTCAATGCCTTTTCTCCAGTTCCTAAATCCTGCACTAATGAAGGCAGCATCAGCTCTTTGGCCAAAAGATGGCTGGCTTGAAAAACCTTGGCTACAGTGAAAACACAACACTCCTTTTATTGATGGATTATAATGTAGCCAGGGGAAATCGCGAAACCATCTCTCTTGAAACGTCAACACTCTGTTGGCAAGAGTTTGCGGTTCTATAAATTGTGGGTGTGGCTGATATGGTTTTGTGCCATCACTGTGGTAACTGGACAATGCTGTGCCACTGTCCCCCATACTGGTGCTGCTGGCAACAAGGGTGACACTTGGTCCTGCCGTGGCTGTGACACTGTCCTCTGAAGTCTCTCTCCCTGGCTCTATCCCTTTCACCACCCTAACTGACTCAGTCTGTCTCCTAGAAAATAAATAAGGTGTTTGCCGTACTCCTAACTACCGGTACCCAAAACTACACAATTAATCACAACAGCAATACCATTGCCGTAAACAAATCTTAGTTTAGTCACCAGTTTAAGTTGAGAGTGGGGGTATCCATGGCATTTTCCAATGATGTCCCTATTTTACAAGTCAAAAAAATTGAGAACCTTTCATAATGTTGCCAAACAAAGACTCAACAAACTTACCTGAGACTCCCTGTCTCTGCCAATCTGTCCCTGCATATCTGTCCCCAGCTCAGCTGTCTGTGTGC
Source organism: Salvelinus fontinalis (assembly GCF_029448725.1). NCBI lineage: Eukaryota > Metazoa > Chordata > Actinopteri > Salmoniformes > Salmonidae > Salvelinus > Salvelinus fontinalis. The sequence continues at coordinate 32,513,509 of NC_074696.1, read as the reverse complement.
CATCTGTTGCCTGCTCTGCCTAATGACATCATTGTGAAACATTTCCATTAGCATTTCACTTCTTTCTTATGAACATTTTATCAACTAGTCTTTGAGATATTAGGATACTAGAGTTCTTACTATGCGTTTTGGTGTACTGACAAATACTCTGATGTCCGTCTTCTTACTTTTTTCTGCCATTTTTCTACCTGGCTGGCTGGCTGGCCTAGCTGCACACACACACATTTACACAACACATGCTGCAACCTTTTGTAATTTAAATAGTTTGTTTCATATTGGCTGGCTTCCAACAATAGCTGAATTTGTAAAGCTAGCGAGCACCAATTCCGTTTATGTGTGTTTGCTATAATCTTTGCTACCTGGTTAAATAAAGGTGAAATAAAATAAAATAAAAAAAGTTCACTAGCGACAATTTATCTTTTGCAACGAGACCATTATATATATTTAAGACAATGGTAGAAGAGAGTGTAGTTCTGTTCTGTTCAGTTTGGACTTCAGTTTATTGCTAACCTTATCACAGGGACGTCGAAGCACTACAGCTGCATGCTGATCTTGGAATAAACTGACGATAGCAAAGATTCCATCTTTGACGACGCCACATAAATGGAATAGGTACTAGCTAGCTTGATAGTTAATGTTTGCTTTAGTTTGCGCGCTAGCTCTGCAAATTCAACTAGTGTGTGAACCCTGCCAACATAAAAATAAATAAATAACATTGCTATGGACCTGCTATGGATTGACTGAATGAACCTCACGTCAGTTACGTACATGTCCCTTTCGGACAGTAGATACGAACCCTTTATTACCTTGCCAGCTAAAGAACTGGCAGTGGATCAAACCATTGTGAGGCAAAGGGCGGGGGGGGGGTCGCAATCTTTTGAAATTTAAATGCGCTATTAAGTGTCTATAATCAGCACAAGTGCTTTCATTGCGTATTATTAATATTATTGAAATTACGTAGTTATGTTTACAGTGATATATTGGGGGGGACAAATCATATTTTTCCCAAGATGGGGGGGTCGTGTCCCCCCCGTCCCCCCTGGGATTTCCGCCTATGGCGTGGAGCCGGTACAGGTGGCACCAGACTGGTGACACGCACTTCAGGGCGAGTGCGAGGAGCAGGCACAGGACGTACTGGACTGGGGAGGCGCACTGGAGGCATAGTGCATGGAGCCGGCACAGGTGGTACCGGACTGGTGACACACACTTCAGGGAGAGTTTGGGGAGCGGGCACAGGACGTACCGGACTGGGGAGGCGCACTGGAGGCCTGATGCATGAAACCAGTGCAGATGGCACCGGACTGGTGTCACGCTCTTCAGCACGCCTGTGCTTCAGCATTCTCATCGCTACCACCTCTCTCCGCAATCTTTCATCAAATTCCTCCTCCGACTCCCAAACAACTAAGTGGTGCACAAACACAAACACAAAACACTATCCCACAAACACTGGTGGGAAAAATAGCTACTTAAATATGATCCCCAATTAAAGACAACGATTACCAGCTGCCTCTAATTGGGAATCATACAAAAACACCAACATAAAAATGATCAACTAGAATATCCCCTAGTTACGCCGTGACCTACTACACCATAGAGAAACAAGGGCTCCCTATTGTCAGGGCGTGACAGTATGTGACCTTCGTAGGTGGTTTGAAATGTGGCTTGAAATATCAGATTCCCCCGAAAATGTAATATGAGTCACTTCAAACTGCCAATGTGAACAGAGCTTTAGAACCTGTGGATTTCAATGTGCGAGCCAAACAAGTGACTTAACCCTTGGGCAAAAGATGTCACCATATGCAGTGGCAATTTTAGCTCTTAAATCTTGGTGGGGCAAACACCCCAAAACATGTTGGGCACATGCCAGCAAAGCCACTACACAACACTAAACAATACCTTAATTGCACTATAACGGTGACAAACGGTGCCCACAAACTGTTAGGTCCTACAAAAAAGCTGTCCCTACAGCAGATTCCCTACAGCAGTCCCAACACCTTACCACTGCTACACCTGGCTATCAGCAGCCTGGTCTGGCAGCGAAACAGTTCATTCAGCCACATTTACTGCCTATTAAATAAACATAGCTAATATGACTGACTTTGCTTAAGCAAATGTGGTTTATACTGACAACTGAGATGTACAAACTATGGCATAAGGGGACGACGAGCGGATAATAAGAAATCTGTCATTTCAATTAAGACATCAATGAGCGAGCTAGGACGGACGTAGTCAATATAACTATTTGTTCAGCACTTTTGAAATGTACAGCGACAGAATTCAGAATATGGGCCGTTCTTACATTATTCTCCCTGTACACCAAGTCAGAACTGTAGGATAAATAAAGATGGCATATAAGCAACAATGAAAGCAATATTCAATGATTACATTTCTCTAAAACAGGCTATAGGCTAAATGTGCACCACCAACTCAGAACAGTAGGCTAAGTTATGAGGGGGAAAGGGACGTGAGTTACTAACAGCTTACTACACAACATACATTTAGTATTACTTTCTTAGTTACAATATACATATCTCCCTGGTAGATTACATAATTTATGCAGTAGCTTACAATACATTTTTGGACTCACCTTGTTGTGCTGTGCTCACTTGAACAGGAAGGTGGCGCGGCGGTCATTGTGGGTAAATTTTGTCATCAAACTTTGCCATCAAAGTCTGTCATTCTCTGGATTTATAGTGCTCTCAAGGCAATTGGGAACTCTGCCAAAAACAAGGTTGGATCATGACGTCAGTGATCTTAAGGTCGGAACTCTAGAAAGAGGCCAGAGTCCCCGACTTGGAATTTCCGAATTAGATGACCGTTCAAGTCGGAGCTAGTTTTTACTCCAAGTCCCCAGTTGTCTTGAAATCACGGAAGTCTGAGATTTCCCAGTTCCGGGTTTCCAATTGTTTTGAATGCGGCAGAAGTCATGCTGAATTGACAGCATGGCCAATGTATTCAAACTTTTCTTGTCCGTGGTGTTGAATGTTTATCCTTTAAAGCTTGGAAAAGAGACCCTTAAACCAAGACTTGGACCACACACACACCACACTGAATAGCAGGCTAGTGATTGCGTTACAATGCTTGCAGTTAACCACTGATTCCTTCCAAACCACTCACTGTTGAATGTTCATGTTCAATGGCCGATGAGCACTGATACGTTTTATCTATAATTTATTTTCATATGACAATGATTGAAAAGGATTTGCCAGTAAATTGTCGACATGATTCATGATGATGACTACTTGTCTAGCATGCTAGCTAAAATTTTGAAAGTTTGATGTTGACATGATCAATCCAATCAAAGCTAAGGTAGATACGTATGTGATTTAATGTAATTATATCTGTGGCCAATGACCTTGAGCCTTCTTGGATGGGTACTTCTAATGTAAGTCTATGGCAGCACCCAAGGGTCTTCAATTTTCACGATCTACGATACCATGAGTGACATAACACTGAGCTAATCATGACGCAACTAATGAACATTACCAACCCCTCTGCCCCACATGCCCTGAATGTCATGTTGCCACTGGGCATATGTAGGAGAGTATGAATTCGACATCGGAAGATTTTAAATTGGTATTGTTTGACTTCTCACACCCTGTCCTACGCCCTCGCCTCCTTTTCCAAAAGGTCAAAGGTAATCAAGGAAAGAAGGCGAGGACACGAAACATGGAAACAAATGCGCTTGTATGAAATGAGACTCTCCTTGATTTGCATTTCATCAAGCAAATTACGTTTACAGAGGAGGAATCACTAAAGATACAGTGGGGTCCAGAATTATTGGATCACTTGATAAATACGAGCAAAAAAGACAGTATAAAATGCAAATTTAGCTATAATTTTTTTATGTTTAATATTATTTTATACAAATACAATTGCTCAGAGAAAGAGATTTTGTTTAACAAGTAATAAAACAAAAACAAAAAAAATAGAGGTCAAAATGATTGGATCGCCTGTTTTCAATACTGCAGCTGTCACGACTTCCACCGCAGTCGGGTCCTCTCCTTGTTCTGGCGGCGGTCGGCGTCGCCGGTCTTCTAGCCATCATCGATCCACTTTTCATTATCCATGTGTTTTGTCTGGTTTTTCCTCACACCTGGTTTCAATTCCCTCAATCATTTGTTGTGTATTTAACCCTCTGTTCCCCCCATGTCTTGTGTGGGATTGTTTAGTGTAAGTCCTTGTGCACGTGTTGTTTGGTCCGCGACGGGTTTTGGACACAATTATTCTTGTTATTTTTATGACGTGGGTTTTGCTATTAAACTGCTCCGGCTATTACCAAGTTCTGCTCTCCTGTGTCTGACTTCCCTGTCACCGATTACGCACCCCTTACACCAGCACCCTCCCCTTGCGAGGTTAATGACACTGAGTCTTTTTCTAAAATGTTTTATAGATTGGAGAACACATTGAGAGGGTTCTTAGACCATTCCTTCATTCAGAATCTTTCCATATCCCTGATATCCTTTGTCTGCGCTTATGGACTGCCCTCTTCAATTCAAACCACAGCTTTTCAAAGGGGAATAAGTCCGGAGACTGAGATGTTTTATTTTGTGGTCAATTAACCATTTCTTTGGGTACTCACTTGCTGCCAAGTTTTAGCCTCCTGGCAGAGGAAACCAGGTTTTTGGCTAAAATGTCCTGGTAAATGGTCAAGTTAATGATGCCATTGACCGTAATAAGGGCCCCAGGACCAGTGGACGCTAAGTAGTCCCATAACATCAAAGATCCACCACTATGTTGCTGCAAGGGAGAAGGGTGAAATTCAGTGGCATAAAATGGCAGTTCGAGCTCTGCTTTGAGCATACACTGTGAGATGAGGCCAATGTATACTCTCCAAATGCTCGTGGTTCATACGGACCACTAACATTCCTGAAAAAGGGTCTTTCTCCAATTTCTCAATGGGGCCATTTTCTTTTTTCTTTACTGCGAAACTAAACTGCATTTTTTTTCATCACTCTACACCAGAAGCAGTAAACTTAGGTAGCAATCAATCGCGTGAGACACTTTTTCAATTAGAAGGCTTCAGAAGGACAAGTGAAACACTTGAAATAGACTTACAATACACGTGCACTATGCTTATGTTATGTGCCTGGTTATGTTTGGCCGTAATAAAAAAAGAGGATACAGAGTTGAGACAGCCAGTCAGGCTGGGATTCAACCCCATGCAGGCAAAGGGACCATACATGTGCCAGAGGCAGCAGCCTTAACCACAAAACCAACATAATGTAGCCATTTCACTTGCACTTCCATTCAACACCCCATTTTACCCAAGCCATGTGTTTCATGCAAACAGTTTGTGCTATGTCCAAGCATTGATATGAATATTGCAGTGTTATATGTATGCAGCAACATATGTATGCAGCAACATACAGTGCCTAAAACTGTCAGTTGCATAGTCCAGACTCCTTTTCATTGAGCAGAATGTAGTTGATGAATGAATGACGTCATTATTCTTCAAGAGGAAATTCTTTCCACTTCTCTCCACAGTTACACACACATAACAAGAGACATCATTCACCCGCCAGTATCCAAATGAGCACTATTTTTAGTTGAGAAGATAGTGTCCCATTGTCTGTGGAGGATTTGATCTCAATAGGGTACGGTACTGGCACAATACACAGTAGTTGTTGCTAAAGATCTATAGGATACTTTGAAAAAAAGTGCTAGTTAGTACCCAGTGGCAGCTGGTGTTGTTGAAGATGAGGGAGGACGATTATTTTTTTAATGAGCATGGCCTTATTTTTAATACAGTATATTGGATGACTGTCAATCATATTCCATTCATCCAGATCAATGTAATATTGATATGTTTAGGCTACTACATGATACTTGAGTTTTCCCTATACCCATCATGAGGTTGCTCCAACCTAGTCTATGAAAGAAAGTTTACAACGTATGTGCACAGGTCGAGCGAAATTTGAGTAATCAAGGTGCCAGACTTGCACACTCTTGTCTGCATCTGGCTGATCTAGGGTATAATAATTAGTCCAACAGTTGCAAACGAGAGCTTCTATTGGACTAATTCAGGTATGTTTATCCACCATTTTGTTCCGTTTCTTTCCGTTTAATAAATCATTTTCAACAGAATTGGAGTAATGAAAACATCCCTGATCACATGCAAACACAGTTCACTTTCATAGCAGCCACATACAAACAGCAGGATCCCTTTGATCATTGTATCTACACACTCTCCACCTCTCACCTTTTCTCTTCGCTTGTGGACATCATTGCTCAACACATCAGTTGTCTGGGACCAGGCGAAAAAACCTTTCCAAACCAAACCGCTACACACAGCCTACATTGTTGTCACCATATTAGCTAAGTCACAGTCAACATAGCTACTAGAACTAACCCGTTAGTAAACCCACTACAATCATGCAGTACAGTGTACGGAAGGGGTTGGGAATCACAAGCCTCTTAGGTTTTGAATTGAGGTCAATGTACCCAGAGGAGGACAGAAAGTAGATGTCCTCTAGCTATACCATGGTGCTACCCTACAGAGTGCTGTTGAGGCTACTGTCGACATTCATTGCAAAACGGTATGTTTTAATCAATTATTTGGTGACGTGAATATACTGTATTTAGTATAATTTTATCAATAATATATATATTTTTTATGTTTCACTTTTTATTTTTATAAAACTCACTGAGGATGGTCCTCCCCTTCCTCCTCTGAAGGAACCTCCACTGTTAGTACCAAAAAAAGAGTTATTTGTTTCTCTCTGTAGGGAACCCTTTGGATGATATTTTTAAAATGGTTCTAACCCTAACCCACCGAATCTGTTACCTTTCATCTGAACTATCTGTTGCGATCGGGAAAGTGGGCCATTATGGTTTATAGTTATTACCGCGGAGCGCGGCTTGGAGCGGACGCTTCGAACCTATTGTGTAATGACATCCCAAGGATTCTGAAGAGAGCTAACCTATCCAGATTAGTGACCAGAAATAACTTGTTATATTTCCTCCAGTTGCGCCTGGCAAAAACAGACTAGGTCTACCATCCAAGTAAAATACAGTTTAGCAATCTACTACTACTACCGACTCATATTTGCCAAAACAATAGGCTACCTGGCGATTTGATTGATAATTTTCATATTTTAGATAGACCTAGTTTGGGTGGCTACTGGTTATAAACTGAGTGTACAAAACATTAAGAACACCTGTTCTTTCCTGACGAACTGACCTGGTGAATCCAGGTGAAAGCTACGCTCACTTATTGATGTCACTTGTTAAATCCACTTCAAATCAGTGTAGATGAAGGAGAGGAGACAGGTTAAAAATAACAATTTGTAAGCTTTGAGACAATTGAGACATGGATTGTGTATGTGTGCCATTCAGAGGGTTAATGGGCAAGACAAAAGATTTAAGTGTCTTTCAACAGGGTATTGTTAGTAGGTGCCAGGCGCACCAATTTGTGTCAAGAACCGCAATGCTGCTGGGTTTTTCCACGCTTAACAGATTCCCATGTGTATCAAGAATGGTCCACCACGGAATTGACACCCAGCCAACTTGACACAACTGTGGGAGGCATTGGAGTCTACATGAGCCAGCATCCCTGTGGAACGCTTTCAACACGCTTTCAATACCCTGACAAATTGAGGCTGTTCTGAGGACAAAAAGTGGGGGGGGAAACTCAATATTAGCAAGGTGTTTCTACACTCAGTGTATGTCTAAAGATAGGCAGCTGTAACATCGCATTGCCTTCAATATTATGGGATGAAGATGTAACATATTCTGGCAAATTTATTAAGATATTTGTGAAGAAGAACAAGGCTACCCGGCTGACAACGAGCACTCTGCAGGCAGAAATCCATAGTTGATGGCATGGGTGCAGACAGAACATGCTTTCCATCCAATCCTGCAACCTCTGCTACAAGTAGCCTAGGCCGTATAATTTTGCTTGCTCTGGACTCCAGAGAAGTGACATGATATATCCCTTGTTGATATTTGCCACTAACGTGAATGACTTTCAACTCCAAATGCAGGTGTAAAATGCAGTTTAATTCTGTAGCCTATCTTGCATTTTGAAAATGCATCACCGTTTGTGACTGTAATGACAGGCTACATTTTCTCAGCGATTGTGCATTTGTGTGTTTGGTTTGTGTGTGCACATGTGCATGTGTGTGCGCGGGTTCGCACGTTTTGTACCATTCCTTTTTGGGGATCGCGGATCAAACAGTTTGAAAACTACTGGGATACATGGTAATGGTAACAAATGGAGTTGGGTTGGATATAGTCTTAGTAGGTTACAGTATTTCTTACGATCTTCAATTTTGCCTGGAATTGTGTTGGTCGTTGTTTAGTGCAACATTTATTACAGTTCAAAATAGTTCAGCAAAATAATTGACTCGTCAGATTGTGCTGCTTTCCCCTCTTCTTTGTGTGTGTATGGGCGGGTGCTCTTTTATTAGTTTGAGCATATGCCCCCCAAAAGGTCTATGCACAGCCCTATACTACCCAATGACCACCTCACTAGCAGTTGGATTAGCCATCCTAAGAAAAAGAGTCCACAGAGGTGTACATCTTCATGGTGAATTCAACTGCCTACAACTGAAACCCATTCAATGAATTTAAAACAACTTGTTAACCATTACACCAGGGCAGAACTTTGACCTTGTGTGAATGATCATACGATCACGGTTTTGTGATGTTGGCGAATAAACACCTGAAAGCCAGGCCCAAGGAGGAGGAAGTGTACACAGGGGCATGAGTCTTACCATTAAGGAAGCAGTAGGCGGCCACACACACAGGTTCACACTGCACTTAACCCAGATCTAAGTGAGTTCTTAGGAACAGATTACAGGGCTTGGCAATCACAGAGTTCCATTGTCACCTAATTTGAATATTCAATAAGCTTAGCCCTGGGTTAAGGACATGCAATTAGACCCAGGTGATGGAATAAAATAAAACCTTTTAAGCACTGTTGAGTTTTTAGATTGCTGTGAAAAACATCATTTTAGTTTGTTTGTTTCATATGGTTTGAATTATTATATATTTTTTACAATTTCATTTAGAAAGACAGGAGCATAGTTATTACATTCTGGTCATTAGCAGCCAGCCACTGAGTCATGGATGATGCAGACTGGTCCATATTTTGACCCGAGATGTGTAAAACTGTGTCTCTCATTGGCGCAGTCATAATTTAATAATAGGCTCATCCACTGCCTGGTTTATCATTAACAGACTTCTACCACAGGTAATAAACATGGGTCGAAAACAAGTGGCTTTTGCTTAATTTTGTTAGAACCAATGATAATTAAATACAGTTTAGTGTAACCTATTAGTTCTACACAACAACACAATAAGGAGAGTCAGAGATTAGTCTGCCATTTCTTCACAGCTAGCGAGACTAATAATATTATTTATTATACAATAGGTACAGTTTAAAATAAGAAACAGGTTCATTTCATCTTGTGGTACACAATGCAAGCCTCTCTTCAGGCCACCAACTAATCTCTGAGCGGGAATGATATGTAACTGTCCAGTGCGTGACATCCCTGACCACTCATAAATAGCAAGTGCAATAAAACATACACTACCTGTCACGGCCGATGAAAGAAGAGGACCAAAGCGCAGCGTGGTAAGCGTACATATTCCTTTTTATTAGGTGATGACGCCGACAAAAACAATGCAAAAACGATTGTGAAGCTTAAGGCTATGTGCCACAAACAACGTTAACTTCCTACAATGAAAGGAGGGAAAGGGCTACCTAAGGATGGTTCCCAATCAGAGACAACGATAGACAGTTGTCCCTTGTTTAGAACCATATCCGGCCAAAACATAGAAATACAAAATCATAGAAAACAAAAACATAGAATGCCCACCCCAAATCACACCCTGACCAAACCAAATAGAGACATAAAAAGGCTCTCTTAGGTCAGGGCGTGACAGTACAAAGGTGCGGACTCTGTCCGCAACACCTGAACCTATAAGGGAGGGTCTGGGTGGGCATCTATTCGCGGTGGCGGCTCAGGTGCGGGACGCAGACCCCGCTCCACCACTGGCTCACCCCACTCTGGTGTGGGGACCCTCATCGCCGGCCACGGACTGGGCACCCCCGCTGCGGGCCCCGGACTGGGCACCCTCGCTGCGGGCCCCGGACTGAGCTCCCTCGTTGCGGGCCCCGGACTGGGCACCATCGTTGCGGGCCCCGGACTGGGCACCCTCGTTGCGGGCCCCGGTCTGGAGGCCGTCGCTGGAGGCTCCGAACTGGAGACCGTCGTTGGAGGCTCCGGACTGGAGACCGTCGTTGGAGGCTCCGGACTGGAGACCGTCGTTGGAGGCTCCGGACTGGAGACCGTCGTTGGAGGCTCCTGACTGGAGACCGTCGTTGGAGGCTCCTGACTGGAGACCGTCGCTGGAGGCTCCGGATTGGAGACCGTCGCTGGAGGCTCCGGACTGGAGACCGTCGTTGGAGGCTCCGGACTGGAGACCGTCGTTGGAGGCTCCGGACTGGAGACCGTCGTTGGAGGCTCCGGACTGGAGACCGTCGCTGGAGGCTCCGAACTGGAGACCGTCGCTGGAGGCTCCGGACTGGAGACCGTCGCTGGAGGCTCCTGACTGGAGACCGTCGCTGGAGGCTCCGGACTGGAGACCGTCGTTGGAGGCTCCTGACTGGAGACCGTCGTTGGAGGCTCCTGACTGGAGACCGTCGTTGGAGGCTCCGGACTGGAGACCGTCGTTGGAGGCTCCGGACTGGAGACCGTCGTTGGAGGCTCCTGACTGGAGACCGTCGCTGGAGGCTCCGGACTGGAGACCGTCGTTGGAGGCTCCGGACTGGAGACCGTCGTTGGAGGCTCCGGACTGGAGACCGTCGTTGGAGGCTCCGGACTGGAGACCGTCGCTGGAGGCTCCGGACTGGAGACCGTCGCTGGAGGCTCCGAACTGGAGACCGTCTCTGGAGGCTCCGGATTGGAGACCGTCGCTGGAGGCTCCGGACTGGAGACCGTCGTTGGAGGCTCCGGACTGGAGACCGTCGCTGGAGGCTCCGGATTGGAGGCCGTCGTTGGAGGCTCCTGACTGGAGATCGTCGCTGGAGGCTCTGGACTCGGGACCGTCGCTGGGGGCTCCGGACTGGAGGCCGTCGTTGTAGGCTTCGTGCCATGACTCCTCACTGGAGGCTTCATGCCATGGATCATCACTGGAGGCTTCTTGCCATGGATCATCACTGGAGGCTTCGTGCCATGGATCATCACTGGAGGCTTCTTGCCATGGATCATCACTGGAGGCTTCGTGCCATGGATCATCACTGGAGGCTTCTTGCCATGGATCATCACTGGAGGCTTCGTGCCATGGATCATCACTGGAGGCTTCTTGCCATGGATCATCACTGGAGGCTTCTTGCCATGGATCATCACTGGAGTGAGGAGACATATGGGCAGTCTGGTACGTGAAGCTGCCACAGGGCTCACCAGGCTGGGGAGACATACAGGAGGCCCTGTCCTTGGCAGAGGCACCGGATACACTGGGCCGTGGAGGCGCACTGGAGGTCTCGAGCTTGGAGCCTGCACAACCCCTGCACATCCGTCCTGGCTGGGTGGTTATCTTCACCCCGCAAATGCAGGGCACTGGCACAGTATGCACTGGGCTGTGCAGACGTACTGGAGACACAGTGCGCAGAGCCGGCGCAGGATATCCTGCCAGCGCAGGATATCCATCTGGCGGCCGGATGCGCTGAGCCGGCAACCTCCGACCTGGCTGGATGCCATCTCTAGCCCGGCCAATTCGGGGAGCTGGAAGGCAGCTCACCGGGCTGTGCACGCGCACTGGAAACACCGTGTGCTCCACCGCATAACACGGTGCCTGACCAGTACGACGGTAGCCACGGTAAGCACGGGGAGTGGAAACACAATTTGAGTTTGCTATTCACAAGAATCATTGCCTGATTAGAAAAATGCCTCGAACAAAAGAGATCTCAGAAGACCTAAGATTAAGAATTGTTGACTTGCATAAAGCTGGAAAGGGTTGCAAAAGTATCGCTAAAAGCCTTGATGTTCATCAGTCCACGGTAAGACCAATTGTCTATAAATGGAGAAAGTTCAGCACTGTTGCTAGGAGTGGCCGTCCTGCAAAGATGACTGCAAGAGCACAGTGCAGAATGCTCAATGAGGTTGAGAAGAATCCTAGAGTGTCAGCTAAAGACTTGCAGAAATCTCTGGAACATGCCAACATCTCTGTGGACGAGTCTACGATACGTAAAACATTAAACAAGAATGGTGTTCATGGGAGGACACCACGGAAGAAGCCACTGCTGTCCAAAAAAAACATTGCTGCACGTCTGAAGTTTGCAAAAGTGCTCCTGGATGTTCCACAGCGCTACTGGTAAAATATTCTGTGGACAGATGAAACTACAGTTGAGCTGTTTGGAAAGAACACACAACACTATCTGTGGAGAAAAAAAGGCACAGCACACCAACATCAAATCCTCATCCCAACTGTAAAGTATGGTGGAGGGAGCATCATGGTTTGGTGCTACTTTGCTTTCTCAGGGCCTGGACAGCTATCATTGATGGAAAAAGGAGTTCTCAAGTTTATCAAGACATTTTGCAGGAGAATGTTAGGCTATCTGTCCGCCAATTGAAGCTCACCAGAAGTTGGGTGATGCAACAGGACAACGACCCAAAACACAGAAGTAAATCAACAAAATAAATACTTCAACTGAAGAAAATATGCCTTCTGGAGTGGGCCAGTCAGTCCTGACCTCAACCTGATTGAGATGCTGTGGCATGACCTCAAGAGAGCAGTACACACCAGACATCCCAAGAATATTGCTGAACTGAAACAGTTTTGTAAAGAGGAATGGTCCAAAATTCCTCCTGACCGTTGTGCAGGTCTGATCCACAACTACAGAAAATGTTTGGTTGAGGTTATTGCTGCCAAAGAAGGGTCAGGCAGTTTTTAAATCCAAGAGTTCACATATTTTTCCACCTTGTACTGTTAATGTTTACAGTGTGTTCAATAAATACTTGTTTTTTTTACCTTTATTTAACTAGGCAAGTCAGTTAAGAACTAATTCTTATTTTCCATGACAGCCTAGGAACAGTG